>NC_056744.1:20022584-20229187 GCF_019279795.1 Protopterus annectens | reverse complement strand
TACATCACTTGTAATCCACCCAATCATTTTCAGTGAAACATTACATAGCTAATTTAAGGTCCTGCTTTCTTTTAAACCTCATTCTTCCACTGTATGTAGTGTTCACACAATTCCTATTTTTGTTCTATGTAGTTTGCTCCTACCCTTTTCTAAAGATTTCATTTCCAGTGTTTTTTATCACATTTACTGTATTCACTACTTCTAACATAGTTCGTTTAGATTCTGATTTCCATTTTCTAGTAGTTGCTTTTTTTTGCAGCCAATGTAATTCGACACAGCAAGGCCTTACCATGTCTAGGCAATTCCAGTTCTGTATTATAGCTCAGAAAAACGTTTCCCTCATCACACCAGAATGCCCACCCACCATCTTTGAGGGTGCATCCTGTAGGGAATCCTTAGTCTGCTATTTCACCAAAGCACAGCTGTTCATCTTACATTTTATTACTGACAAAATATAAAAAAAAAAACTAACCTTTTCAGCTATGTTAGGAAGAGATTTTTGAATTGTATGAAGCAGTAATTTTGCACACAAATGTGCCTTGCATGTGAAAATAAAAAAAAAATATGGTTCACATGCAGTTAAATTAAAAGCTCTAAGAAGTTTTACTTCACTTTCCTCCTTTAATAAGACAACACTCCTCATGCACACTCTTGACAAGTAACAAAAGCAGCGCCCTATGCTTCCAGCTGGGTAGCCCTAGAGTACACAAATGTGTAGCTTTTTACTGCATTCTTCCAAGTGCAGCCTTTTATGACTACATGTTTAAACTTTGTCATACGAAAACACCAACTGCAAGAAATAGATGCAAAAAAAAAAAAAAAATTAAATATGTTAAATTTCAGTAATAAATTAGGATACAAATTCCCTGCAAATAAGCCATCATGCCAGGGTGAGCACAAATGCCACTAGCAGTCTACATTTAAAGATAAACTTGGGTGTCAAACCTTGGACTGGGGTTTGAAGAAATTAACCACCAAGGCCATTTCATATTTCTCATTGGTGGTCTAGAGATCATGTAGTCCCTGTGTTAAAAGTATCCCAGGTGACTACAGGAACCACAGCAAGGACTGTTTGAAAAGAAACTGAAGGAGCAGTCCCAACCCTCCAAAAATTAAGTAAGGCTCTTAATGGCTACTTTAGTGTGGGGAGAGTGGCACCCTGAACCCATGTGCAAAATGGGAAAAGTGGTTGAGATGGATGGATGGAGCTGCAGAGAAATAGATATTGTGTACTCACCATAACACTGCATCTGTGTTGTCCTTTTTCATCCTTCTCTGATTTGTCCTCAAACACTTTGTTAGACTTTAGGCTCCAAAGCTCAAGCTCCTTCACTTACCCATATTCCTGTCTCAGTTACCTCATACTGAGTTTGCCCAGTAATTCAGCTAACCAGTGTATGTCAGAGTAGCACCAACCAGTACCATCCCCTGAGCAAGGGGTAAAACAACTGTAACACAAAGATAGAGCAAGAGAAGAAGGGCAGTGGGGATCACATAGCGAGACTGACAGGAAAAAAAAAACCTTCAGAGCATATTGCGAGACTATGAAATGGGAAGGGGGTTGGAGGGTAGGAAGTTGAGGAAGGATGAAAGCAAGCAATACAAATGCAGAGTTATGGCGAGTACATAACTTTAATATCTTTTGTCTTTTTTGTCGGCTCAAGTGATGGGACAGAGTCCCCAGGTAGAGTAAACCCGGTGGTTCTCAAGGAAGGGCATTACACAAAAGGTGGAGCCAAATGCTGCCCTACTCGTAGATAAAATGTCTGCTTTATAGTGAGTTACAAAGGTGTGAGCACTGGACCATACAGCAACTTTTCTAATGTCATCTACAGAAGCTCTGGACCAAAAAAAGTAGATGATGTAGCCATAGATCTGGTGTAATGGGCCTTAGGTGATTTATGCAGTAATAATCCTTTACTCTAGTAGACAAAAATAATGCAATCAGTGAGCCTCCTAGCTAATGTTACTTTTGATACTTCTTTGCTCAGCTTAGCCTTAGGAAAGGAAACTATCACTAGTGTTGATTTTCTTAAATCTTTAGTTCTGTGAATACAGAATCTGAATTGTCTATGAATGTCCAACAAGTGTAGCATGTGTTTTCCCTTACTGGAAATTTTTGGAAAGAAGACTGGTATATTGACTGGTTAAGATTTGTCTTTGACACCACCTTAGGTGGGAAGAGTTGGTCTCAAGGGGTACTCTGTATCCTGCACGATACCAGGGTAGTCCTATGGGCTAGGCTTGTAAAGGCCCCAGGGCCATTAGCCTAGTACACACCTATGAACCTATTTGTGAAAAATTAGGTAAGGTGGCTGATAAAGAGCCTGGAGTACTGATACCTGTCTAGCTGCTGTAATAGTGTTGAAGAAAAGTTTTCCATGACAAAAATCTTTAATTCTGCTTTGGTTGAAGGGAGGTGGAGTCAAAGCTTGAAGAATAACTGTTAGGTGATATGGAAGAATGGAGTCCTTAACAGGAGGCCAGGGTAGAAGAGTACCCTTAAGAAAAGCCTTACACAATTTCATATAGGCTAGAGAAGAATGTTTTTCATGTATGTGAAAATTTGAAGTGGCAGTAAGTTGCTGTTTAATTGTTGAATAGCTCCATTATTAAAAATGGAAGTGAGGAAGTAGAGAACAGCTGGATTAACTGCTGAAAAAAAGGATCTATTTGTCTCCGAAAGGTCCAATTCGAAAATCTTTTCCTCTCTCTCTCTTATGGATCTTCCTGGTAGAAACTTCTTGGGATGATGTAAGGATGTGACAAACTGGGGAGGAAAGCCTGGAGTCCCTAACCATTACTGGAAGTGGAGAATCTATGCAGTTAGTTTGAGGGATTTAATATCTCTGTGAAGGTCCTGAGGGGATCCAACACCCAGGGAGGGTGGACTAATTGATGCCACAGGAAGGGGAAACGCACTTGGTGAAGCCAGAATAGAGCAATGAGGATTACCTTGGTATTCCATTGCAATGATTTCTGGAGAAACTTGAGGATGGCAGGACGTATAGAAGACCAGGGGTCCAGTCGTGATACAGAGAAGCTCTCTGTGACTTCCCCTCTGGGGGAATCAGGAGAAAGTACCTTCTGCACTTGGAAATGTGGGGAGAAGCAAAGAAGTCGCAGCACAGTTGGCCCCATTGGGGAAATATAATTTCTACCACTCACTGAGACCACTCATGAGAAAGTTTTTCTGCTAGTACTTTGGTTTTCCCTGGAATATGTGTAACCATTAGAAATCGGCCAGTAGAGATTGCCCATTCCGACACTCTTAATTGCTTCTCGGCATAATGGTTAGGATTTGGTTCCCCCTGGTATATTGATGCATCAGACTACAGCAATCTTGGTCTGAAGAGCAATCATACCTATAGGGAGAACAACTTGAAATGCCTGCAATGCCAGTTAAACTGCTCTCATTTCTAGGATACTGATGAGAAGATTGGCCTTTAACTAGGACCATGTGCCTTGTACATTCCTTCCCAAGTAATGCCCCCCCCCCTTACCCAAGTTGAGACAAAGAGCTAAAATGTGCCTATTCTTTAATAGCTTATGGCTATGAACGCCAGTATGGAAGAAGTCAGGCTAGTATACTAAAGCCATTATTTGCTTTTAGCATGGTATGTCAGGCATATGTTCCCTGGATAGGCCTAGGGCATAAAGGTAATGTACACATGCTCCATATTCAGAAGTACTTTGCTACCTGCGCAAATGCCATAGTTGAATATCTGTCTGAATACCCACCATTGAGCATGTTTCTACCTAGTTATTTACAGATAAATGTGCTTTTTGGGTTCCTCCTTTTTTTCCATATCATCCTGGAAGCGAAAATGTCAGTGTGGGAGGTGGGAGGCAGATTCCCCATAAAGAATGTCACAAGAAGTGTTTATCCTGTGTAGGTGCTTCATGCAATCATGCCCAGTGTACCATCTGTCAGGCTTCTGTTCCCAAAATGCTTTGCAGCCATCAATCTTTTTTGTCCATTTATCTTGAACCCGTTGTCTCAATGGCTGAATCTGCCTTCCCCAAGGTACAGCCATCTCTTAAAAAGCTTGTTTGATTTTTGGTGCTGTCCAGTCTTCATTTGACATCTCTCTTGAGGTGGATGAAGGTGCAGAAGACCAACCAGTGCCATCCTTGATTTACTCTGCCACAACCCTGTTGGAAGGCGGCATGGAACTGGCTTCTCGCATTTTCACTGAAGCAGTGTAAATGTGTTCCACAGACATTAAGGGGCAGCCATGGCTGATCATTCTTGAAGGGCCTAGGGGGATTACCCAGATTTTGGTGGAGAAAGAGGTCCCCGGTACCCTTATTTAGTCTAGGCATGCCTCACCGCTTCCTAGGTTGGTCGGCATTATCATCCCACTAAAGAAGCAGCAGAAACTAAACTCGTTCCTCCTATTGCTTAGGATCACTTAAAAAGACCCCCTCAACTTCAATTTTTTTTTTTTTTTGTCATCTAGCTGGTAAGCAGTAGAAGTCTTCTCTTAGATATCAGTTTTCTGAGAATATTCTTGTGGGTTTTTCAGGAAGTCAGGAAACCCACTACCAAAAAATCCTGCTTAGCTAAATGGGAAGAGATTTTCTGTTTGGTGTCCCCAGCATCACCAGGATCCGTTCTTAGTGGGTGTCCCTTTAATCCTTTCTTGTGTGAACTGCTCCGTTCTGGACTAGCATATTCTTATGTTAAAGCTCACTTTTCAGGAATCTCTGCTTTTCTGATGTTGAACCCACTACTGGCCTCTTATTTTGAGGTCAAACAGTTCCTTAAAGGTATCCTTCACATCAGACCCCCAAGAAAACCTATTCCTTCCTCTGGGACATTAATTTGTCCTTGAAAAACTTACTCAAACTCCTTTTGAGCCCATTGCTTCTTCTTTTCAACACCTGGAAGGCTGTTTTGTTGGTCTTACTTCAACCAAGAGAGTTTCTGAACTTCTGGTTCTGATGGCAATTCCTCTATTTTAGGTTTATCAAAGGGACATGGTATTTCTGCCTTATCTTTTTTTTGTACCCAAAGTGGTCAGTGCAGAGCCATTTTCATTACTAGGTGACTTGGGCAGTTGCCTATGACCAGCTGGCTTGGGAGGGGCTCTGCTTGGGGCTGCCATGACATTACATTTTTAATTAAAACAAAACATTTTTTCTTTAATGACGCAAGTTGTATGTGTATTTAGTACGATGCACTAGCAACAGTGAATGAGATTCAAATGGTTGAAACTTCCTATTTCTCAAATGCGTGCCTGAACTTTCACTTTCACTTTGAAGAATATTTCTCAAATGCAACTGCTTACTTCCATCCTTTTGGAAGGCACGTTGTACTCATTGGATCAGTATATTTTAGAGCTGTTGCTTTGCTTTCACTTTTGAATGTGGAGTGCTGCCATAGACTAGGAGATGAACATTCCTTCAGCAAGTACTCAGATTGTGTGTGTGAGCGCATGTGCGTAAAATGTGCTTTCTCAGGTTCAAACCCTGTACCTTGACTACAGGAGGGAGACGAGCCTTAATCCTGTACACCAACTATGAGACTATTATTGAAATGTGCTGAAATGGGTAATTTTGTCTTTTATTGGTTCATACATGTTATTTCACAGCTTAATGGAAAAAAATCTTCAAAACTACAGGGATGTATTTTCAAGGAATGTGACTTTCTTGTTCATTTTCAAGGTATGCACATTTCAAAGGAAGAGAATATTACTGTTGCTCATGCCAAGTCTGTTTTCAACATGCAACTATTTTGTTTAGCAAGTGGTCATCAGTGTTTGTGCTGTAAAATTTTAGAGCAGTGTAAGTAGCACAACAGGGTAGCATGCTTTCTTTTAGTGCAGAAGGCTGTGAGTTCTACTCCCACACCATGTAGATGGATTGCTGATATTGCACTACACTTTAAGGTGGGTGGGGTGTTCCAGTCCTGACTGTGTCATTCTTTGGATGAGATTTTAAACTGAGGCTCCATCTTTCTGTGTTAATGGTAGATTTTGTAAGATCTTACATCTGCATGATCAGGAGTTGGGGAGGTTCCTCAGTGCCTTGGTCGAATTTTCCCTAGTGGTATAAATATCACCAAGGATCTTTCCTGAAAAGACGTTACTAGCCTAGTGGGACTAACCTGGTCAATAAAAAAAATATTTAAAGTAAATGTTATAAATTAAATATTTATCTCTGACTTCGTTTAAAAAGTAAAGAAGACAATAAGATGCATGCTGACTGTTTTGTGCAGTGTTTATGGTAATGGGGGGGGGGGAGAACTAGTGTGACACCAAATTGATGTGGTGGGGGGCGCTAGTCTGTTCCCTTACCTAGGGCCCCATTTCACTGTAATTCGGCTGTGGGTCAGTGAGTTCTCTTAATACGTCTATCAAGCTTTCTTCCTTTTTTTCCGTTTCCACAATCTGGTAGTGAGAAAGTTCTTCACACCTTGAATCTACACAGACAGTGGAGGCATTATTTGGATAAGACAAAGGGTATCTGCAAATATGAGCATCGTTTGTTTCTTTTCATACCAGTTTATGGGATTTGATGGTTTCTTAGCAAACCATATGTTCTGGATTTATAAGACTTTTTGTCTTTGTTCTTTTCATAGAAAACAGCTTTCTGCTAGGGCAGTAGTCTGTTATGGGACTTTTTTTCAAATGTTTGGATGCTAAATTCATCCTTTAAGCTGCTACTTGGATTTCTCTCTACACCCTTTATTAAACATTACAAGTTAGATGTCCTTTTCAGAGCAGGGCTATCCTTCTTGGGTTTGTGGAGGGCTCCTCTGTGTCATCTTCTCCCATCCTTTACAGTAGCTTTGGTAATCTTCCCACATGTTATGATTACTGCAACAGTGAAAAGGATGACATAGCACAGTTATGTAAAATATTAACAAAATGTTAGGTGTCCTTTTCACTGTTGCAGTATTCAGTCCCTCCCTCTTGCCCTCTTTTCTCTGTCTGTCTTCTGTTGGTAACGCTTTATTGGCTGAGGGGTCTTTGCCTTTCTCTTTTGTTTCTCTTTCCTTCTGTATGCGACTATTCTCCTTACTCTTGGTGTTGCTGTAGTTCTCCTGTGGCACTTCAGATGTTCATGTTTCACTGTTGCAGTCCCGACTATTGGGATTTCCTGCCATGCAAGCACTCAGCTGGCCCGACTACCAGAGAAAATTCTTTCCATTTCCCAAGTGGCGGACGCCTTGACCAACGTTAGTACATTCGCATAGAAAGGCAGCCAGCCTGCAACATAAAATCAGTCTTTTCTTGCTATGGAGCCTGAAGCTGTTTTAAGTGCATAGGTCTGTCCGTACCAGAAAAAAGTGTTATTAATCAAGATAAGTACCCCGTTGAACTTTTTCCTTCCTTTACTCATGTCATATAGTCGGTAACTGTCTCTGTTGTGGTAAACAGATCACACACACACATACTTTCATTCCCTTTGTGTTACTTGCATAGGCCCAGACCACAACGTCCCCAGTTTTCATTTCTGTGCGCGTTTTAATATAAGGTCTGTTTGGTGTAGACTTGAATTATTACCAAAGTTCTGTAGCCAGCAACCTGTTATTTCGTTGTCTATGGCATCAGTAGGTCGTTCCAAATCTGAGCTTCCTAAGTGTAAGAAAGAAAAGTAGCAAGGCTTAGGTCTTTGAATGACAGTCATTTGCCTCCTGCTTCACCCTAAAGACGTGATTGTTGAGCAAGGTGAGGTGCTTATGCAGTCCCCTTCTTTTTCTGTATCAGTGACTCCGGCATCTCTCGAGACCCCTTCGGAGTCCGACATGCCAGTAATACCTTCCACCTCTGCACAAGCCCTTGACATTAGCACTGCAGGCCTTGGCTTCTGAGCAGCATACACAGGCTGGAGCGTCTGCTACTAGACCTCATCCCACTCCAACTCTGGTGCTCATTCAGCACTCATGAGACACAGGCAGCAGGTTGTAGTACGCCCTTAGACACAAGGCCTTAGCCACTCCTAAGAAGGCTTCTGCTAGGCCTTCTGGCTCCACTTTACAAGGGTCCCAGCAGGATTTAATCAAACTAGCCGAGGACTTTATCTCCATTGACAGATTAAGCCAAGCTCCAGGGGGCTACTTCCCTGGGAAAAGGAAGAGATACTCCACAAGAAATTTACCAGCATCCCTTTCTTTCTGAGGACACAGACCCTGAGGACTCTGGGTCTGAGGAAGCCCCTTCCTATACATCTTACAAGGATTCTGACTCTGAGGAAATCCTTCCTTCTGCTTCTCCTCCTGAGGATTTCATCTTTGGAAAGACCCTCCATGCTATGAGGCAGCATTTTAGTGAGAGGCTCAAGACTACTCAGTGTTAGAGATTTTCTGGACCTGCCTGAGCACAAGCCTCTGGCTAATCCCCCCCCCCATTCTGGAAGTAGTGGAGGATGTCTTTCTGGAATCATCCTTAAAACCTGACTCCCTCCCACCTTCCCCCACATAAACCAGACAGGTTTTACGGGGTTCAGGATTCCCATAAATACATGTACAAAAATCCTACGGTTGACCCAGAAGTGATCACTACAGGACCTGAAGGACCCAGAACCAGCACATCCAGCAATCTGCATCCCACAGATAGCATGTCCCTTGACAGCTTTGGCAAAAAAAGTGTCTACATCTTGGCACTCTTACCATGAGGGCTGTAAACTGCCAATTTCATATGATTTAAGTACCAACTGACTATCCTTGAACAGCTCAAGCAAAAAGTTCCTACTCTTGAAGGTAAAAACCTTGCTGAGGGATTGTCTGATTTCTGTCATTCCAGTGCTCATGTAGTCAGACATTCTTCCATTGCAGTTATGATCCCATGGAAGCATCCTGTAGAGCTGCTACAACCGCATCTGTTATTAGAAAGCATGCTTGGCTCCAAGAATAGACTCTTTCAGATCATGTTAAGTCTAACCTGATGGATGCTCCCCTGGACAAAGATGTTTTATTTAGGCCCAAGGCAGAAGAAATACTTAAGATGGAGGATAAAGCAAGTCAGTGCAGACAGTAAGTTTTCCTCCAGGTGCAACCTCCCAGGTTTCGTAGAAATTTTTATGCCAAACACTGGTACTTTCCCTACCAGCCTAGGAGCAGTCAGAGGAAACCCCAGAGGGATAGCCCACATAGACAAAGGCAATAGCTGAAAAGAGGCAGACAGTCTACCTCAGAATTGCTCAGGCAAGGGAGTTCTATACCCTCAAACCACATCCAGAGAGCAACAATGACTCAACCACCCTCCCACCTGAAAGCTAGGAGGAAGGCTGTCTCGTTTCCTAAATACCTGGACCCTCATTACCTCAGACCGGTGGAAAATGGCTACAAACTTACTTTCAAAGAGCATTTAAAATACTCAGGATATCCAGATGTTCCCCAAAGTGAAAAAGCAGAGGCCCTGGCTCAAATCCAAATCCTTTGCTCATAAGGAGCAGTAGAATCTGTTCCTGCAACTCTGCATGGGAAAGGATTCTACTCCAGGCTCTTCCTGGTCCCCAGAAAGGAAGGTTCCTGATGCTCCATTTTTTATCTGTCCAAGCTCAGTCATTTCCTCTTGGTCTCAAAGTTCAAAATGTTAACACTTAAAAAGCTGCTACCCATAATATTCCTCAGGCCTTCATGGTTTCTCTAGACCTAAGAGATGCTTACCTGCACCTTCTTCTTCAGGAATCCCACAGAAAATGTCTATGCTTCAGGGCAGGATCCACTGATATCAATTTTCTGCACTGCCCTTTGGCTTATCTACCCCACCAAGAGTGTTCACAAAGTGCCTGGCACCAGCAGTAGCCTTCTTCAGGATCAGAGGAGTCCAAATCTGTCCATACCTAAATGACTGCCTCATACATTCCACAGCTCGGGCAAAACTTCTCAGGGACCTCAAATTCACCCAGGACCATTTCTCTTCCCTGCAGTTCACAGTGAACCTGCAGAAGTCCAACACCTCACCAGCACAAAAGATTGTTTCCTGAGGCCCTTTTGGACTCCTCTCTCCAAAAGGCATTCTTCCCCCCAGAGCAAGTCTCCTTTCTGTCGGATTATTTCCACAGGATACAATTGAAAGATCACATCTTGACCAGGGAATTCCTACAAGCTCTGGAATATGTGGCTTCATGTATCCTCATGGTTCCCCTTGCCAGGCTACTCTTTTTCTTTTTTCTTTTTTTTTTTCATTTCTCCAAATCTTTTTGGTTTCTAATACCATAACAGGAATGGACCCTATTCCCAAATCAAAGTATGAATGAAATTTATGAAACTAGTATTGTTTCAATCTTTGTCAGCCAGAAGTGCAGTGTGCCCAGTAATAACTTCTCCTGCAATTTGTATGGAGTTACGTGTATTGGTAACATATCTAAATATGATTGTAGAAGACCTGTTGCTCCTACCACTGTTGAAACTATCTGAGTATCTTTCTTCCACATCGCTCTAATTTCTGCCAGCAAATCCTGATATTTTATGACTGTCTCTCTCTTTCTGTATGCAAGACACTAGTGGGTTTAGCGATTTCAATGATCCGTGCTTCTTTTGTCTTTTCATGAACCACTCACTGTATCTGGTCTTCTCCCATCTGTTTTGTGAACTGTTGGTAATGGGTGATCCCATGTGATGTAGACTTCATAATTTTCTGTGATGCTTTGTGGCTGTTGTTTCTAGTGTTTTTCAGCTACTTCAGTATTATAATGTTTGCACAATCCACAGTGCAAAAGGTTTTCCACATTATTATGCCTTTCAGTATACAGTCCTTCTGCCATAAGTATATCACAACTGGCAACAAGGTGTGCGACTGTTTCCAGTTCTGTTTTACAAAACATACATTTGTCTGTTTCTCCCACATGTTCAATGGACTTTGTAAACCAACTTGTATGTAGTCCACTATCGTGGGCTGCCAATATTAACCATTCATCTATTTGTTTGAATTCACCTCTCCTTAACCATTTCTGCTTTTGATCCTGATCAACACGAGTTTTTTCCCCAGAGTTTTCTGTACTTGCAGCTGTATTTATGCATTTTCCACATTTCTTGCCTTCTCATTTGATTCTTCACCTTGTTCTTTCTTGTTTTTTGGCATATTCAGTTGCTGCCTGATTTTTATCTACCTCTGGTTAGATTTCTATTCCCACTTGATGCTGATATGCTTCTGCTAAACTAAGAAGGGAAGTCATCTTAGATTTATTCTCCTCCATGTTTCAAGACTTTCACTTTGTTTGGGTCTTGTGAGGTCAGCAGATATGCATGCAGTCCCATGATTGCAGATCTTTACATGTAATCATTTTCAAGGGGCCCATACCTCCTTCGGTATGGGGAATATATACTCTTGGCATGCACTGATTTTCTTTAAGTCATTTGATGAGCATGAAGCATTCTTCTTGTTTTCCTGTCTAATCTATCCAGAACCTTTTGGGGCCAGTTAATCACTCCAAAAGTGTAAGTTAGAACAGGAAGCGCAAATTGTTTTATAGCTTGAATTTTGTTCATAGATGACAGCGCTGTTTTCAGGGTTAATTTATGTCTTCTAAAATATTCCTTACCAAGTTTTATTCACATTTGTTCATATTGTATTGTTGAACCTTCATCAGTTCTAAAATATTTATACACTCCCTCTTGCTCAAGTTCTTTTATATCACATTCTTGTTCCAAACTGATGTTTTCTTGGTGCTGCAGCTTTCCTGCTTTAAGACCGAATGACATTTTTATATAGTCTGAAAAAAATTTGACTACTTGCAGTTGTGCTTTCAGTTCCTAATCTGATGAGCTATACAGTTTTAAATCATCAGCAAAGAGAAAATGAGTAGTCTTTACACTTTGCTTTCTGTGAGCCAAATTGTAGCCATGACCTAATCTGTTAAGCAGACAGTTTAATGGGTTAATGGCAAGGCAAAAAGAGCAACAGTGACAGTCACCCTAAAATATCCTCCTTTGGATTTTTATCCCTGGAGTAGTAATTTGCCCTTTATCATGGCTTAACTGCAAAGTGGTTTCATAGTCTCTGTGAAGTACTTTACCAGTGTGGGATGCATTCTATACATTTTTAAGCACTCTTTTATCCAGGAATATGGGAAACTGTAAAATACTTTTTTGTAGTCAATCCATGACATATTTAGTGGAGAACTGTAAAAAGGGGCAGAATCTATGACCTTATTTAACAACAAATGATCCTTTGTTCCGTATAACTTTCTTTTATTGCCCTTTTGTTCTACTGCCATAATTGAGTTTTCTTCTAAATGACTATAAACTCTGTCTGCATGAATTCCAGTGTATAGTTTATACATAGTCAGAAGGCAAGTTTATTGGCCTATAATTTTTAGGGTAGCTTGCAGGTTCACTCTTAAGTAGGAGCATTGTTTTTCCTGTTAGCCAGGTTGGTGTCTTTTCCGGGTGCGCATATAAATAGTTCTTACTCGTGACTATAGTTTTGTTCAAAGGTGTTAGTACTTTTAACCAGAAGTTAGGTACTGCATCTGGGCCAGGGATTTTCCATTTAGAAGCTTTTCTTAACTTTGTTTCAAACTCTGCCTGTTACTTCATCCCATTTAATCTCTTGCACCTTTGAACTTCTTATTCTTTCTTTTACTTCTGTCCATTTAGCATCTTTGTTCCACAGGATCTTCATAAATACTTGTCCAAAATGTATCTGTTTTCTTTTTTTGTTGGTCTTTCAATTCCTTTTACCTTGTTTCCCAATTAACTATAAAACTTTTTGGGGTCATCAATAAATTGCTTATTTTGTACTTTGTGTGTCTTCTAAGTTTTTTCTGTCTGTGCTGATATTTTTAGTTTATTATTTGAGATGGTGCATGATAAATCCTGATCTTTTATAATACTGCGCATTGCTTTTATCATGTCTGTCTGAGGGTTTTTGTAGATCTGTTCCCTCTTCTATACTCTTCTCACAGTGACACTTTGTCTTCAACTGCTTTGTAGTTTTCTCTGTTCGATACTTCCTTGCTGGTGTTTGACTTCACCCCTTCCTTTTCCTTATTACCCTGTATGCTTGTGGTAGAATTTTATCTGTTATTAATTTAGCTGCACAGTAATATAGTCTGTTTACTTCTGTTGTTTTGCATGGATCTCTGTGCACAGTCCTTATTACTGTGTTCATTTGTTTTGTCAAATTTCTGACATTTTGGGTTTTATTGACCTTCTGCAATGTAGTTCTTTCATTGATCTTAATATGTCTCTATTAAATTAGCAAGTATTCTCTTGGCTCATTTTCTTCTAAACTGAGGGTACATTTTTTGTTCTCCTGCAGGCATACTATAAAAAGTTCTGTAGCATCTTCCTGTGGCACATTCACTTCAGTTTCATCCTGTGTCATATGGGAACTCACTGGCCTGTCACTCCTCAGCACCGACTGTGTCAAGAGTTGCCACAGTTTCCTGTTCCTTTCCTTGCTGTCCAGCTTCAGGTGAACGTTTATACTGGTTTCCTGTAGAAGGCTCCAAAATATCTTCATATGCCAACTGACCAGTTGCTTCCTGTTCCACTGGTTTCTCCTTAATTTGGATTTTCATTGCTTCAGCCTGCTGTGGTGGTTTCAGAGTTAGATTTTCTACACTGAATCCTTCACTTTGCAGGTACTCCATAACTTTAATTTCTATTTATTACTAATCTTCTTTTCTTTTCCACTTTCTTATTTTTTGTATTGTTAAAAGTTTTCTATGTCTGGATTCCTTTGCTTGTATTTCTCTTCAATTTATGGTGCTGCTCTTTTTGTATTGATTAGTTTTGCTTTCTCCTTTGTATAAATATTACACCATATTAAATCTGTCTTCTCCTTGTCCATATTTCTTCTCCAGAGTCTCCTGATCTTCCTGTTTCTCCTTACTGTGGGAACTCGTTCCATCATGCTGTGATCTAACCTGTGTTAGCCCTTCTATACCACATCCTTCACTTCACAGTCATTCCGTAACTTCAACTTCTGTTTTTTAACTTCTGCTTTACTAATCCTCCTTTTTACATTCCCTCTGTGATAATTTTTTTATTGTGAAATTTTTCATATTTCATTTATTTATTTATTGGCCGGAAAAGTCCACTGGGCTTGAGACCCATTTTCATAGGTTGGTGCTAGGCTATCGGCCCTAGGGTATGTACAAGCCCAGCCATAACAATTCCCTGGCTATTTCTTCCCACAATATTTACTTCCCTGGACCCCTGTCTAGCAGGGTGACTGACGTGATCCCTGGGGTAAATTTCCTATCTCCCATCAAATCGTCAATGTTCCCTTTGAAGAGGGCCAAGGAGGAGCTCTGCTTGACATGTATGGGCAGTCTATTCCAAAGTCTGGGGAGTCTCTGGGTCAGGAACCTATCCCTCCAGCATGTTTTGTTCATTGTGATGACAAGGTTTAGGTCCCTGGAGCATGTGGCTCTGATGGATTGGGATTTCTTTTAAGTGTAGCATGTCCAACAGCTCTGGGTTTGACAAGGCCTTGTATGTTAAGCAGAGATCACCTCTGAGTAGACAATATGTGACAAAGTATAACTGGACATTTTTTTAGTCGGTCATCATAGGGCATCTGCTTTAGGCCTGTGTTTCTTTTAGTGAGATGTTTCTTCGGCCTTTGCAGTTGCAGATGTCTTGTGAGGTACATACCAAATGGGGCATTGTACTCTATGATGGGTCAAATGAGGGATGAGTACAGTGGGACAATGACCTCCTTTTTTCTGGATGAAAAGCCCTTAGTGATGAGGTGTGTCACATACAAAGATTTCCTGACTGTTGTGGCGATGTGGTTATCGAACGTGAGACCTCTGTCCACCTGTGTTCCTAAGTCTCATCACACTTTGTGTTTAGTGTACTGCCACCTATGTGGTAATTCATGGATACATGTTTTTTCCCCAAAGTGCGTAACTATACACTTCTTGGCATTGAGCTTGAGGCCATGGCTCTGGCACCAAGCATCTCTTTCTGTAAGGCCCTTTTGTAGAATATCCACGTCATTTGGGGATTTAGTAATGGCTCCCAGTTTGCAGTCATCTGCGAACTTTGTTAGCCAGAGTCCCTTAGTGTTGACCTGTACTTCAGAGAAGTAGATGCCAAACAAGAGCAGTCCGAGGACTGAACCCAGAGGTACTCCACTTGACTGGAGATGGATTTGGAGTCTGGTACTTTTACAGTGTGGGTTCTGTCAGTAAGCCAGTTGGCAACCCATCAAGTGACGTAGGGATTTATGCCCAGCTTAGTAAGTTTATCTATGATTCCAGAGTGGGGGATGGTGTTGAAGGCCTTGGCGAGATCCAGATAGGCTGTGTGGACCACTTTACCCTCATCCATGGCTCTGGAGACTGATTCGAAGAAGTCAGTTAGGTTCAGCAGACTCTGTCGGCCCTTCATGAACCCAGACTGGGTGGGGTCCAGTCTTTGAAGGTTGCCAATGTCTTTGTTTATAAGTTCCATGAAAATACATTCCATGGCCTTGCAGATCAGGCTCGTCAGACTGATGGGACGGTAGTTCCCAGGATCCAAGGTGGATCCCCCTTTGTGGAATGGGATAAATGTAGCTGTGTGCCACTCAGTGGGCACGAAGCCTGAGGTGAGTCTATGATTAAATATGACACTTAGGTGAGGTGCCAGTTCATTTTGTAGTTCATGTAGTACACAGCCCAGGATGTCGTCTGGTCCCATGGATGCTGTATTCTTAGATTTAGAGAGTGAGATTTTTACCTTTGTGGCCGTGATTACCGGAATTTGGCAATCTTTCGGTATTGAGATGGGCCCTTTAAGGGGTGAGAGGTGGGTGAAGTTGGCACTGAATTGATCTGCCAGGGTATTGGCAATGTCCTTGTGATCAGTATATTTAATGTCATTCTGTTGTAGCTCAGAGCAGGATCTGAGCATTGGCATTTAGATTCTTGACAATAGCTATAGAATCCCTTGTGGTTGTCTTTGGAATCTTTGGCATTTTTTTTTTTGTAACTAGCTTTTGAGAATTTTATGAGGGATGTCAGCTTCTTACTGAAGCTGGTAAGGGAGTTTTTTGCATCCTGGGATTTTCCTCACTTTGCAACCGTTTCATCCTTCTGTTGTATAGTTTGTTTATGACAAGGGACCACCAGATTGGCTTCCTTTTTTGGAGGAGAGCGTCTTGGTTCTATTTGGGATGGCACGATTCATGCATGCATGGATGTGCTCGTACAGTGCTTCAGTGTAGGATTCTTTCAGTTCCCGTCTGCATGGTTGTCATGAAGTTTGTCACTTCTGACTTGAGTAGCATGAAGTTGGCCTTGGAGAACTTTTTTACGGAGGTTTCCTTATTCGGGGCTGGGTGTGGTATGTGGATGTCAAAGGTGATTATCTTATGGTCAGACTTAACCAACGAGGAGATGACCACTGGTGTGGAGCATCGATTACCCATGTTGGTAATGACCAGGTCCAGGATATTGGAGTCCCTGGTGGGACTGTGGATTAGTTGAACCAGGGCATTGGAATTCCAAGAACCGTTGGGCAAAAGTGTTGGTACACGAGTAGTTTTCCCAGTTAATGGCAGGGTAGTTGAAATCACCCAGTATTAGGGTGTTTGGTTGTATCTTAATATTTTCCAGTATGTTTAGAAAGGTGTAGTGAGAATCTTGGGGCATGCTGGGGGATCTGTAGCAAGCCACAATTTGAATTACAGTCTTAACCTAGTGTTAGTTGCACCTGGAGAATTTCAAATGCATTGTGTGGGGCAACTAGCCTGGAGGTGTGAATATCCTTGATGAATATGGACACTCCTCCGCCTTTAGTGTTTCGGTCCTGGTTTGGTGGCCGAAAAGTGCGGTAAGAGTTGTAGCCTGGTATTGCAGGGGTGCTCTCTAGGTCCTTGAACCAGGTCTCAGTTACTGCACAGTTATCAATGTTCTCCATTTTTAGGAGTGCCTCGAGATTGTGCATTTTGAGGTTTAGACTTCTAGCATTGAGTAGCATTACCTTCAGATTTTGCATACTTGTACTTGTTACGATGGCGGTTTTGTCCTTTGAGCCATGCCAAAAAAGACACTATAGATGTGGCAAGAGCCTTGGCCAGTAACCTGAATCCCGGGGTTGACAGGTGTAGACCATTTCTGGCAAAGCATTTTGGTTTGTTGATCATGTCGTCCCAGACAGATACTGGATCCCCTTTGAATGGCACCAGAAGCTTAGGCAATCTTTGAAGTCAATCATTTTGTCCTTGTACTGTGGTATCATTCTGGGCGAAGGCAGGATGCTACTCAAGGCTAGGGTCATACCTGCCTGGGCCACATGATCCAAGAGCTCTTCCATGTCTCTTTTCATGTAGTCCAGGGAGGTACATCTCAAGTCATTCACTCTAACATGGACAATTTCAATGTTGTATTTGTACTTGTTGAGTGACTTGAGTGCATGCGTTATGTGGCGGATCCTGGCATCCGACAGGCAGCTGACTGTAATTTTCTCCTTGTTCAACCTGGTGAGTGGGACTTCAGTGTGCCTGACTATAGAGTCACCTATGACTAAAGTGTTGGGTACGTCGTCTTGCTTTAGGGGCTGTTGTTGGGTGGCACCCTGGTGTTGTGAGCTATGTGATACTTTGGTTGTGATGAAGTCCAAAAAGTGAGAACAGTCACCACGAGTAAATCCTTCTCAAGCTCCTGACACACTGAAAATATCCACGTTGGAAATATGTAAAAAATTCATTTATTGGAAACAGAGAATAAGCGCTTTCGCATAGTTAAACTATGCTTCATCAGATACAATGTCATAAAATGATTCCAAAATACTTATACTAAACAACTTTTGGCGGGCTCATTAATTTAAAATGAAGCTTAATTGCCTTTCATCAGTTTAAAGCCATCATTACATTCAAATGCAGTTTAAATTCAATCCAATTCATTTTCTAAAGTGCAGCACTCACATTCATCACAAAATATTTCAAAGCATTACAAAAACCCTCTGACTAGGCAAAACGCTGCAGACTTCAGACATAAAAAATGCATTTACAAGCTCATAATTCAAAAGTGCATATTTTGAACAAAAGCATTACAACTTGGCAAATGGCATTCAGAAAAGAGAACACATCCCTCACAGGCTGAGAGTTCTTTCATCAAAATACTATCATGGTGTTCCTTGTCTCTTAACTCATATAAACATAGCTAGAATCCCTTACCTTAATTGTAAGAAAATCTATACAATGCAAGTTGTTTAAGACAGTTCCACCATCAGTAAAAAAGCTGCACCGAAGAAGCATCAACAAACTGTTTGCCATTGCAAATTAAACATCATCCTATTCGCTATTGAGGTCACATGTCTGGATTCTCAGTAGGGAGTTCCTCCTGACCTAAAAGTTGTCCCCACGGTCCTAAAACAAGACCATAGAGACCGGGAACTAAGAAAATTTAATATAGGTCCAGCATTTAAATACATTCTTCATACTGATCCTACCCACCATGTAAGACCTGTAAAGATCTATATTTTCTATTACTAAAATTTTATGTCCCACATATAAACTTCAGTAAATAAACATAAAAAATATATAAAATATATATGAGGGAATATATATATATCAGTTTAAAACCAAAACCACTATAAACACGTATATTAATTCTCTAGTAATGAAGTAAAGGCAATATCTGTATATTTACACGAACTACAAACTATTTCATATGTACTAGGATAAACCATGTTGCAAAATACACAATTAATTCAGCATTACTATCCTAGTGATACTTATTTTACATGAAACATAGAACGTGTTGTGTGTCTAAAAAATTAACAAAAACCTATAAGAAAGTGCTGTATTTACCACTAAATTTACATAGTAGTATACTACACAACATGTTTAGGGAATATACTATACACATGCATATAAATCATAAAACAAACATAACCACATTTCACAAAGCAACAGATATAAAATATATCTATGGTATAAAGATGTATGTGTAACTATATACCCTTATGGGACAACAATGGCAAGATATTTATTCAAACGACATCTCCATAATGCTTCCTTTGGACATCAAAACTATTCCTGTACATCAGTGTAGCTGAACTCAAAGGGGAAGTTCTAATCCTACATCTCATGGTGGAGGAGTGTCACCCCAAGTGAACATGCAGGGTTATATACCAAGACAAATATAGATATATAGGATGAAGGGTTACTCAAAACACCATTCTATCCAACTAAAACATACCCTTGCTACATATGTATATATATCAGACCAAGGGCTAATCTCAAAACGCCATTCTACCATGTTAAGACATGCCCTTACTATAAAATATAATAAGCAATAAAATAAAAATTAAAATATAAAACCTGTATATATGATCTGGATAACTAAGTACTATACTTATCTATTCCATCGTAAACATCTATAATATAGGGAGTACGTGCCCTGGTATAAAATTAATGATGTTTAGTAATGCATATACTGTAATGTTGAACAACAACTTCAAAGGTGACAAGATGTCCCTAGCATTAAATGCTTATACATCACACTCCTATAGAGCTATAGATAAAGGAAATGCCCAGTTGGCTAACCACAAATTAAGAGGAAAAAAAGGGGATAATACCCACTTTTAATATCCTGACTACTAGGGAAGTATGGGCTATAGAATTCTAGATAGCAAAAACCAACTTTATTTACGTTCAATCAACATCGGTTTAATAGAGATGAAGCCATTCAGCCCTGGAGAATTATGTGTCTCTAGTTTTAAGATCCAGTGTAACTCGGCTCTAGCCAACCTTTGTTCAATATTACCTCTTCTTAAAGTTGGAATGATTATGTCCAAAACCCTAAAAGTGAAAGAATGAGAAGGACACTCTTTAATATGCCTGGCCAAAGCATTAGTGTCATCCTGCTTGCGGATCTCATAAAGGTGGTCATAGATCGGTCCCTTAGCCTTCTCTTGGTTAGACCCACGTAAAATGCTGTACAAAAGAACAGGTGGCCAAGTAAATCACATTTTGGTATTGCAGTCAGCATAGTACTTGGGTTTGAAAACAAAATTCATACTGGGATGTTGATAAGTCTGTATATTACTAATGCTCTTGCACCTTGGGCAGTGTAAACAAGGATATGTTCCTTTCCTGACCAGGTCCCCTAGTACTAGACTAGTGGATTTCCTTATATTCGTGACCTGTCGGTCATTACATAGTTGCCTCTTAAGATTATTGCAATTCCTATAGCAAAATGTTGGTGCAGGTCCTACAATCTTGCTAATTTCTTTATTTACCGAAAGGACATTCCAGTGCTTCCTAATCACACTTCTTACACTTTCCACTTCATTGGTGAATTTAATGACATAACTAAGCCTTTTTCCACGGATATTGGGGCCCATAGTGGCTCCCATCCTACATCCATTCTTAATATGGAACACCGGACTAGCATCATGTTCTAAAACTCAAGTCTCAAGTCATTCACTCTAACATGGACAATTTCAATGTTGTATTTGTACTTGTTGAGTGACTTGAGTGCATGCGTTATGTGGCGGATCCTGGCATCCGACAGGCAGCTGACTGTAATTTTCTCCTTGTTCAACCTGGTGAGTGGGACTTCAGTGTGCCTGACTATAGAGTCACCTATGACTAAAGTGTTGGGTACGTCGTCTTGCTTTAGGGGCTGTTGTTGGGTGGCACCCTGGTGTTGTGAGCTATGTGATACTTTGGTTGTGATTGGTGTTTGTTTGCATTTCAGCTTCGGAGTTCCTTGTTGCTTGGGCAGGTTAATGTTAAGGGCCTCCGCATATATAGTGTTGCTATGTGTGGGTGTTGGTGGTGAGGGTTTTGAAGAGCTATGTGTTGCTGGAGGTGTAGTGCAGGTGTTAACCTTCTCCACTTGATTGTCTAGCACAATCTTGGCTGGAGAGAGCTTTGCTTCCAGTTAGGCTATGTAAGTGCATCTCTTGCAGGTTGTAATGTTGGGTGGTAGGAGGAGAGGGTTGTCTGTGTACATGAGGCAATTGCTGCATTACCCCAGTATGCCCAGAAGATTCACCAGGTGGACAGGAGAAATCACCTGAAGCTGTCCCTTGGACATGCCTCTTTAGGTGCTTTTTTTTTTTTTTTCCTGAAGTGCAAGAGCTGTTTTCCCTTACCTTGGCAAGGTACTTTGCAGTTATAGGCTGTTTAGTGCCTACAATTAATTTTTCCTTATTAACAAGGACAGTTGAGTGCTTGTATCAGTTTTATGGCTTCCTAGTGCCTTCCAGGATGTTTTAGAGAAAGTGCTAGTCACAGGGTCCCCAACTAGAAAGAGTCAGGAATCCATGCACTCTGCTCCTACTTTCACCAGGATCAGAATATAAGCACAGATTCCAAGCTGTCACATGTAAAGCAGTTATTAAGCTTTCTGGTGATCAGCAGTCTCTCTAGGAAATAATGTAACTGCACTCCTTCTCTCACCAGGAGAAAGCAGAAGCACGAATCCCAACATGACTACTAAGAGGCAGAATGTGGGCGCTCCAATAACTGGTGGTCTTGCAGTAGATGCTTAAAGGTAAGATGGAAAAATGGTTTATCCTAAACACTGCAGTGTGCACTAGAGGAATTAGATGTGAAAGTAGGTAACTTTAAGTTTTACCTATCTAAAAAGTTAAGTTTTAGTGGAGAGTCACTATTTTTAAAACAGCAAGATTGAAAGGGGATGGTCACTTTTGTATTCTGGTACTCTGGAATACAGTAGGATGGCCAGTAAATTTAAATAGTTGAAGGGGAGTGATTTCACAAAATGATAATTTTGTGCTTACTCGCACAAGCCAGTAAAAGCAGATAGGAAATGAGATGCATGGTGAAATTAGTGGAGGCCCGGGGAGAAAAGCTCCAAGTTACATGAAAATCATTCTGCAAGGAAACAAAATTATAAAGCAAGTGAAGTAATACAGAAAACTTTCTAAACAGCAGATATGTTGTAAAAAGGCACAATGCAGTAAAAGTGGAACATTAACATGTAGGAAAATTATACAGTTATAAATATTTAACAATACAGCTCATTTTTTTGGGGGGGGTAGGAAAAGGGAAAGATAGAATTAGAGAGTTAAACTTAAAGGTAAGGCAGATATAGTTAGAATCTTATAGCTAGGTAGTGGGAATAAGTAGATTATAGGTGGCATATATTTAATGGTAGTATTAAAAGTAGAAAGTGACAGAGAAGAGAATGTGTTAAGATGGTTGTATTGATGTGTCGACTATGATACTAAAGATTAGGGATAACTCGTATGGTGTAACAGCATAACATATACATAAGTATATTTGCTATGTGAAACAGTTTTGCTAGATTAAGGAGGCTGTGGATATGTGTTGCATGTGCAGCTGGGATTATCAGTGAGATGATGTTTTAGTTTTCTTTTAAAGGAGATTTTTTAATTCTGTAACTGATGATGGGAGGATGTTCCACAGCTTCGTTATGGAATGGGAATAGAGGCAGCTACCTGCTCTTTTACTAGGTTTTGATACTTTAAGTCGGTGTTTGCTGTTAGAGTGTAGATTTTTGGATGGGACGCAAGGTTCAGTGATATTTTTCAGGGAAGGGCAACACTTGGGTTTATAAATGAGTTTATGGGCAAAGGTAAGTTGTGTGTAATGTAGGTAATGTCCAAATTCTAGCCAGTTTAGTTCTTTACTGGCCTGGCAATGGTGGATGTGATTTGGTTGGGCTGATGCAAATTTTGAAATCTTATAACAGGACTGTAGTTTGTGTTGCAAAGAGTTGTGGAGATTGGTGAAGATAGGAGACCCATATAGTAAGGTTGGAAGGAGAAGACTTTTTGATAGTTTTATTTGGATGTATTTGTCTAAGTGTTTGTTTCTGTCAAGTTTGCCTTATTTGAAGCAAATCTTTTTTATTGAGTTATTAATATGCAAGTCAAAGCTAAGTTTGCTGTCAATAGTAATTCCTAGCAATTTGGCCTAACTCTACTGGGGTTTTGTTTGTGGAGAATATAGTAGTCTGTGGGAACAGGTTTAGATGCAAAGGTGAGTTTAGATTTATTAGTGTTAAGTAATAGCTGTGATTGGTTTAGCCAGAGTTCTATGGATGTAAAGGCGTTTTTTGTTACCTTTTTGCAGGTCAGAGAAGTTATTGGAGGTACATACTATGGTTGAATCGTCTGCATATTGTATGGTAGTACAGTCAGTGGGAACTTTATTTAGGTCATTTATAAAAATGTTGAATAGTAGAGGTCCCAAGACTGACCCCTGGGGCACTCCTATGTTATTTGGGAGAAAGCTAGAGAGGTTATTCAGCCATTTTACGGATTACTGTCGGTTTTCCAAGTATTTTACTGTTGATTTATTTTATTTGTTGCATTTGATTACTGAGGTAGTCCAGTGGGCCAGAAGAACTCATTTTCAGTGGAAGCCCGGGGAGAAAAGCTTCACATTTAACACATATAGACAAGAAATATGTTACAATGATACAGGATATGTAATACAATGGTAGCAAATAAAACGACATTATGATTGCATACACTAAATTATTGACAGAGGTAAAACTGGAGACTAACATTATGATTACATACAATAGATTAGTAACAGAGGGTGAATTGAAGACAAAACAGTGAGAGTGAAGTGAAGTAACTAGTGAACCAGGTTAGGGTGGCATCAGCGCATCATAGTGAGTGGAGTTGCTGGATAAGTTTTATGTGAGAGACTGTGCCGAATGCTTTTGAGAGATGCATTAACAGGAATGATGTAAGTAGGTTGCTATCTAGGGCATTATAGATGTGTAATTTGTGAAGGAGACTAGGGCAGTAATGGTACCGTGAGATGGCCGAAAACCATCTTGTGAAGGGGATAGTAGGTTGTTGCTGGTTAGATATTCAACCAGTTTGTTGGTGCACTTTTCTATTATTTTAGATAGAGGGGACAGTATGGAAATGGGTCTAAAATTAGATGGGTCATGAGGGTTTCCACCTTTATGAAGTGGCATATCTGAATGAGTTTGCCTGTATCTCTCTCTGAATGTCTTTGGGGCTGCCTTTTTTGTATTTATTAATTTGTCTTTCGACTTTGCATAAATATTGCACCGTATCAACACTTTCTTTCCATGTCCATATTTCTTTTGTATACTTTTCAAAAATCTCTAGGTTTTGTTGTTTAAATTTTCGCACTTCCTCAGATGCTTCTTTTTCCAAACAGCTCAAAGTTTCTTGGTCTATATAATGTTTTTCACAAATCTATTGTATTAACTCATTTACTCCAATGGAAGCTCTGGAAGTGTGCACTGTAATTTCCAGTGGGCAGAGCCTAAACCTTTTGCTAGAATCAAATTATGTTTCTCACATTTCAAACAAATACTCATATCTCTAGAACAGTAGAGGTTATGAAAAAAGTATAAATAAGCTCTTCAGCACAAACTATTTTATAGTGGTAGTATTATTTAGGTTCTAGGTCTTAAACTGAATTTTATAAGTGATAGTAAACACAGCAACTGTTACATTTGCAATATTTTATAAACAACTTACAATATCTCAGCAACCACTCAAGTTACACACATACTGTCAGCAGCATTGTATTCATCTAGCTAAGAACTTCCATATGATGCTAAGGAGTTCTGTCTGTGTTAGTTGATTGTTGAGATATTTAGAAAAATGTGAAAACTATATCTATATAAATATCATCAAAACAACAGTTAATACCTATTTACCTGCACTAGACAGAGGTCAAATATTAATGCAGTTGAGTTTTCCATTGTGTAAGCTTTATGATGAAATCTTTTAAAACTTTGTACATAGCATGGTTTTGGAATTATTGATGCAAATATGAACAAGCAATATTTGATACCTAGAGGCGTCTGTAGGAGTTAACTGCAGATGCACCTGGAGGCATCACTTGGGTGTAATGAGTTAATGAACACAAATTTCTATTTGAAGCTTCTGACAGTTTTTCTTTCCTCAAATTTCTCTCTTAATCTCTCTCTATATCTTGTGCCTGGAAGTTCTGGGCTGTTTTGTCTAATAATAACAATATGTAATATCTTTCTTATCCTCGGTAGTCCATTCTATCACCTTTGTGGCTGTTCTTTGGCTTATCGTTTTTTTTTTTTTTTTTTTTTTGGGACTGCTACTTCCTTCTAAACAGGGGGGCTATCCTCCCCCTGGGCCTGTCCCGGCCCCATTGTAGGAATGTTTCTGTATTTTGAGGTTTCTACACTGTCATTTTTTCCAGTCCTGGAACCAGTGCGCATACCAGGATTGGGCACTTTTTTATTCTGGGTCTTGTGCACACAGCTGTCTTTAATTTTTGGCCTACTTTTGTCCATGATATGTTATATAAAATAGTCTGCACATCAATGTTGTCTTGGTGAGATTTTGTGGAAAAATGGATCTACTTCATGAATGTACTCATGAAGACTTGAGGATGAATTAACTTTCAGAAATACTACTCACCTTTGCTTGCTGACTTAACTCTTCATTCAGGGTACACTTGAAGTAGCTCCAGTGGTACCTTAAGAATGGCTGGTGTCAGAGCTTCACAGTCCCTAGAGACCCAGATTCCCTACAGTCCCTTGCCTCAAACAATAGTTCACATGGTGGGTGCAGGCTTGCTCCCAGAATCAGGGCCTCCCCTTCAAATTCTCACCACATGGTCAAACCCTAATCACACACACCTCGGACACAGCCTGGAGGGCTCACTTCCAGAATCTCCAAACCCAGGGAAAGTGGGATTTCAACTCCCGGGACAGGCGCATCAAGTGGAAGGAACTCACGGCAGTACTAAAGGGCCTGATAGCCTTTAAGGAAATATGGACACCAGGTATTCTGCTAATACAGAAAATACCAATACCACGGTAATGTGGTGCATAGACAGGGAGGTACTCAGTCCTACCCCCTGTGCCATCTAGCAGTGCACATCTGGGAAAACAGCATATTCCATGGGGTTGCACCTCGTAGCACAATACCTTCCTGGAGTTGAAAATGCTGTGGCAGATCTGAGCAGACATTTGATGGACTCCAATGAGTGGCATCTGCATCCAGAGATTTTTCTAACCCTTACCCAAATTTGGGAAGTTCCACAGGTGGAGCTCTTTGCATCTGAAAAAAACACACACCTACAAAAATTCTGCACCAGGAGCAGAGGCAGCCTGGAAAACGGATGCCTTTTCCTTCCAATGGGCTCAACTCTTAATTTATACATTCTCTCCTCTTCCCCTTCTACCTTGTGTCCTTCTCAAAATAAGGGAAGAGGGCCCAAGAGCAATTCTGATAGCTCCAGTCTGGCCCAGACAGCATTGGTATCGCCCTCCTGCTCGAGCTCACCAACCAGACCCCATGGGTACTACCTCAGAGGGTAGACCTCCTCACCCAGAATGGTGGAAAAGTTGTCCATCACAACCCGCAGACCCTCAGCCTTGCATCTTGGATGATCCCACAACATCCAGCAGCAGTACTATCCTAAGTAAACAGGTGCTAGACATCCTCAAAGAATTGAAGGCCTAGCACTAGGAAATCCTGCTCAGCTAAGTGGAAAAGGTTTTGTATTTGGTGCAAAGATGACCAACCCCAATCAGCACATATTTCCAACATCCTGGAATACCTGACTGGACTGCTGAACCAGGGACTCTCTCATTCATCCATTAAAATCCATGCTTATGCCGTCTCTGCATATGTGCCTTCTCACCCTCCTCTCTTCTCCCATCCCGTCTTAAGACAATTTCTTAGAGAAGTAATTCACATTAGACCCCCCCTCCCCCAGAAGGAAGCCTACTCCTCCATGGGACTTTAACTTTGTACTAGGGAAGCTGACCTTGCTCTCTCTTGAACCAGCAACTTCTGCTGACCTAAAATTTCTGACTTGAAAAACAGCACTGCTTCTGGCTATCACTTCAGCCAGGAGGGTTTCTGATTTGCAGACCTTCATGGCAGTGGAACCTTTCCTTGTTTTTCAGAGGGATAGGGTCTCTGTCAGAACCAACCCCTCCTTTATGCCCATGGTGGTCACTGACACCTCTTTGAAACAGGCCATCCATCTCCTTTCCTTCTTTGCCAACCCTCAAAACAAACTGGAGAGAATTCTGCATTCCTTGGATATGCACAGACCGCTACGTTTCTATCTGGACAAGACTAGAACTTTGAGGAAGACTGAACAGCTATTCATTACCTTTCCCTTGGCTCAGAAAGCAAGCCAGACTCTAAGCAAACTATTTCCAAATGGATTTCCCATTGCATCTCCTTTTAGTACAGCTCTCATGGCAAAGTACCTCTGTTAGGGATCAGGTCACACTCCACCAGGCCAGCAGCCACCTCTGCTGCGTTCATTAAGGGCGTCTCCACGAAGGCCATTTTAGAAACTGCCACTTTGTCCTCAGTGCATACCTTCATCAAACACTACCACTTGGTATCCTTCAAGTCTAGAGCAGGCTTTGCCACTGCAGTCCTACAGGGCATCCTCACTTCTCCTTGGGCTCCTTCCTCCCTCCTTTTCAGCTTTGGGAATCTTATCAGTAGTCAGGAGTGAAACAGTGAAACACGAAGAACATAGTAGCACAGTTATGTACACTTACCATAAATGTAAATGCTAGAGTTTATTCACTGTTGCAGTCTTCTTTCCCTCCCTCCTGCCCCCTTAGCCTACTATGTAGAACTACATCTGTCCTTCTACAATTCACCCAAGGGGACCCTTCCTGGGCTCCCTTGCTCTGTAGGTTATCCATTTGACACCTGCTGTCTTCATAGGGCTCTTCCTAGTTGATGGCAAGAAAGTACTGATTTCATGATGTCAGCTGGCTGTCTTTATATCTGAATGTACTGATGTCAGTCAGGGCATGTGCCAGCCTGAGAGCCAGAAAGAATTTTCTCTAGTAGTCTGGCCAGCTGAGGGCTTTCATGGCAGGAAATCCTAATAGTCACGACTGCAACAGTAAATACACTCAAACATTTAGATTTATGGTAAGTGTAAACTACTGTATTTTCTAACTATGGAGTGTGTGTTTGTCTTCTTTATGCCCCACTCCTGCTGTGGTCAGCATATGCCTGTGTTAGGAGGATGTAAAGGTTTTGGTATGCTGCCCAGATATTGGACTATCTTTGACAGGAGATCCAACATGTTATGAATACAATGAAAAAAACATCTGTAATGGTAAGATTTTACACGACTTTACTTTTCTGTAGCTTAGGCTAATAGCTGTGGTGCATGCTTATCTTTAAACATTTAAGTTTTTCTGCAGACTTAAATGCGAGTCTGTATAGAGACCGTGTTCTACCTGATATCCTGCTGTTAGCCATCCCCCAGTTTAAAATTTGTCCCATGCCTCCATAGCCCTTTTACTTGTGTTCAGTTTCCAGAAGATCGTGTCACTTAGATTGTGTTTTGGGTTGTTGTACCTTATTTTTAAAGGTTTATGGTCTGGCATTTTTGGATGAAATGTTCAGATAGTTGTAGACGTACTTATCTGTAAAATGCTTTGGACTTTGCTTCTAGCTTTACAGACATCCACACATTACAATAGTGGAATGTTCATTATCTGGTTTACAATATAGCATTACTGAAAAGTAGTTTGAATATCCAGGATGCATATTGCGCATTTCAGATTTGGTTGCGGATCTTATGGGGTAGGTGGTTTTGCATTAGTTCTGGCAAAATAGAGAGAAACCAAAAAAGTAGTTCAGAACTAGAATTTGCTCCTACAATAACTAATATTAGTACTTAATTTAAGTCAATTAGGGGTGCTTATTGTACAGTGGGTAATTTCCTTGCTGAGCATGAGGACTGTGCTGCAAGATGTGAAAATACAGTCCTTTGTTGATGGTTACTCAAGCATTGAATGGGTGACCTATTCATTGTTACGTAAGCATCTGTAAATATTGACTGACTACACCAGTCAAAACAGTTTGGACCAAATAGGGTGCGTTTCAGCTAGTGTCAGTATCTTATGCAAAAATGTAGGGGGGTTTTAATCCTCATCTTTAACCGAAGAATAACGTTAAAGCCAGTATTAAGTAAGTTGTCCTTGCTAGACTTTTTAACAGTGTAACATATGGTGTAGTGCTTGACATAGTTATAAGAACACTGAGATGCCATCCTCAGTGAACAAAGTTCATCTGTTCAGTATGCTTTTGGTGAGTTATGTGGTACTAACGCCTGCATTCAGTAATGTACTAGTAAGACACAAATGTATAAGTAAATTAAGGTAAAGTAAGGACAAAATCTTTAATGGAAGCAAGAAATTGATATGCAGCAGAACAGAATAAATGCACAGCTTTCAAAAATTATCCTCAATCTTAAAACAAGTCGTTTTTGCACAAGTTACAGAAACAAGTCTTTTCCTATCAAACCTTCCAGGTCATTTGACCTTGAAGGTTGAAAGGAATAATTTGACATTGTTTAATGACAGCAGAAAACTAAAAGGAAAAGTTGTGAATGTAACATTCCATTATTTAAAAAATGGAGGTATTTCCTAGCTACAAGATAGTGAGGGTGACTGCTGAAAAAACTTTTTGCAGATTTTGCAGTAAGCAAATGTGCAAGGGTGCCACTTAGGTAAATGAAAATGACTGTGTATGCATGAGTACAAGAACTTGCTCATACAAGTGTTAAAAAAAAAAAAAAAAAGTGCACTCATTATACATGTATGAACAACATCTTCTGTTGTCTAATGTATCACCAACAAAACTTCTATTATGGTAAGAACTTTAAAGGTGAAAAAAAATGCAGTTGGCCCTGTTATTGTGAATAAAAATGTATTCTGTGAAGGAGTAGAATTTGGTGAGGTGTTTTAATAAACATTTTGAGAGATTCCACTAGTGGGGTCAATTGTTGTCTTAGGGATACCTTAGAGGATGTGCCAAGAAAAGGTACCACAAAGACCACCAGGTTGCAAAATCCAGAAATCCAGTTTATTCCAAGATGAAGGTTAAGACCAAACAGAATGACGAACAATTGACATTTTGCAACCTGGTGATATTTGTGGTACCTTTTCTTGGTTAATAGTTCACCAAACAGAATGATGAACAATGGACATTTTGCAACCTGGTGATCTTTGTGGTACCTTTTTCTTGGTTAATAGTTCATTTTGGTACTACATTCCCTCTATTTAACTGTTTATACCAGGTAATAACAGGTTGAGCGCTTTCGCTTTAGCTTGCAAAAATATAGATTTTTATTTTGGATGATAACCTGTTACAAGGGGCCATTGATAAGTTTATATGAATTTTTGGCTGTTTCAAAACCTGTGATTCCTGGGATTTTTGGGATTCCCAGAGTCCACAAAGATACATTTAATCTCCCTTTGAGGTCAATAGTGTCATCCACTGGTTCTAAAACGCAGCCTATGGCTGCTGTTGTGGACACAAAGTTAAAACCATTTTATGGTTTGTACCAGCACATATTAGGGATTCATGCGATTTTTGAAAAAAAAAAAAAAAAAAAAAAAAAGAGTATGGTAGAATTTGCTTCTAGTTGTTGCTTTATTACCATTGATATTAAGGATCTTTTAGTCTTATTCCTCAATGTAGGACTAACCTGGTTTGCGCAAGTTTTAACTGGATTTGATTTCCTGTCTCAAGACTTTAGTTTAATACTAGAGAATATGGAGTTGATCCTGAAAAATAATTTCATTTTCTTTAAGGGTGAATTTTACAAACAAGTTTTTGGGGTTGCTATGGGAGCATCCTGTGCCCCCATATTTGTCAACATTGTTTTGTTGTTTTGGGAACATTATTATGTTTTTTTGTCCAGGTATTATGAATACATTAGTTTATTTTTGTTTTTTGGACAACTTTTTTATTATTTGGAAGGGTCCAATAGATGTAATTGATTAAGCCATGAGTTATATCAATAGTACCACAGAATTTTTGACATTTAATTATAATGTAGATTGCTAGAATTGCATTTTTTTATATGTTAATGTTTTCAAGGACATTGTTAATAGAAGCTACGTATCTAAACTTTATAGGAAAGAACATTTTTCATTTTTCAAATTCATATTTGCATTACAACAGTAACCATCCTTATTTTAAAAAAAAAGAATATTGTTAAGGGCCAGATGGTATGAGTGGCACGTATGATCACCCTCAGGGAAGATATAGTGGATGAGTTAAATTATATTGAACGGTTATTTATGGCTAGGGGATGCACTAGAGTTTCTGAGTCTACTAAGGAGGAAATTTTTACAGGGATGGTGGAAGAAATATCTCCCTTTATTGAATTCAAATGATAGCGAAGAAAGGGGTAGGTTCATTGTGATGACAAGGTTTAGATCCGTGGAGCGTGTGGCTCTGAGGGATTGGGATTTCTTTTAAGTGGAGCATGTCCAACACCTCAGGGTTTGACATGGCCCTGTATGTTAAGCAGAGATCGCCTCTGAGTAGACGATATGCCACAGAGTATAGCTGGAGTTTCTTTTAGATAGTCAGTATAGGGCATCTGCTTTAGGCCTGTGATTCTTTTAGTGAGGTATTTCTGTGGCCTTTCCAGCTGTTGCTGATGTCTTGTGAGGTACATACCAAATGGGGCTTTGTACTCTATAATGGGTCTAATGAGGGATGAGTACAGTGGGACAATGAATGACCTTTTTTCTGGATGAAAAGCCCTTTGTGATGAGGTGTGCCACATAGAAGGATTTCCTGACTGTTGTGGCGAAGTGGTTATCAAAGGTGAGACCACTGTCCACCTGTGTCCCCAAGTCTCTCATCACACTTTCAGTGTTTAGTGTACTGCCACCTATGTGGTAATTCATGGGTACATGTTTTTTCCCAAAGGGGATAACTGTACATTTCTTGGCATTAAGCTTGAGCCCATGGCTCTGGCACCAAGCATCTGTTTCTGTAAGGCCCTTTTGTAGAATATCCACATCATTTGGGGATTCAATAATGGCTCCCAGTTTGCAGTCATCTGCGAACTTTGTTAGCCAGAGTCCCTTAGTGTTGGCCTGTACTTCGGAGAAGTAGATGCCAAACAAGAGTGGTCCCAGGACTGAACCCTGAGGTACTCCACTTGTCTAGAGCTGTATTTGGAGTCGGCTACTTTACAGTCTGGGTTCTGTCAGTAAGCCAGTTGGCAACCCATCGAGTGATGTAGGGATTTATGCCCAGCTTAGTAAGTTTATGTATGATTCCAGCGTGGGGGATGGTGTGGAAGGCCTTGGGAAGGTCCAGATAGGCTGTGTGGACTGCCTTACCTTCGTCCACAGCTCTAGACTGATTCGAAGAAGTCAGTCAGGTTCAGGAGACAAGATCGGCCCTTCATGAATCCAAACTGGGTGGGCTCCAGTGTTTGAAGGTTGCCAATGTCTTTTGATTCTAAGTTCCATGATAATGCATTCCATGCCCTTGCAGAGCAGGCTTGTCAGACTGATGGGACGGTAGTTCCCAGGATCCAAGGTGGATCCCCCCTTGTGGAGTGGGATAACTGTAGCTGTGCGCCACTCAGTGGGCACGAAGCCTGAGGCGAGGCTATGATTAAACATGACACTTAGGTGAGGTGCCAGTTCATTTTTAGTTCATGTAGTACACAGCGCGGTACGTCTGGTCCCATGGATGCTGTATTCTTAGCTTTGGAGAGTGCGTTTCTACCTGTGTGGTCGTGATTACCGGAATTTGGCAATCTTTTGGTATTGAGGTGGGCCCCTTAGGGGGTGAGAGTGGGGTGAGGTTTGCACTAAATCGATCTGCCAGTATATTGGCAATATCCTCGGGATCAGTATATTTAATGCCATTCTGTTGTAGCTCAGAGCAGATCTGAGCCTTGCCATTTAGATTCTTGACATAACTATAGAATGCCTTGTGGTTGTCGTTGGAATCTTTGGCAATTTTATTTTTGTAACTAGCTTTGGAGAATTTTATGAGGGATCTCAGCTTCTTACAGGGGCTGGTAAGGGAGTTTTTTTGCATCCTGGGATTTTCCTCTTTTCTGCAACAGTTTCTTTGTTCTGTTATATAGTTTGTTTATGGCAGGAGACCATCAGATTGGCTTCCTTTTTTTTGGAGGAGTGTGTCTTGGTTCTATTTGGGTAATACCCATTTTCAGCAGGTCTAGGGAGAAAAGCTTCATTTGCTTGCATTGCATTATACTAAGTTCTAGTTAAACACAGAGTAATTATATATATATATATATATATATATATATATATACCCGCACACATACACTTGTCTTAACACACTCTGAAGATGAACAGCAGCACTTGACAGAGGGAAGAATGCTAGCTACTTATTTTGAACTTCTTAAAACTATTGATGCTGTTCCACATACGTGAATAACAGATAAATGAAAAACATTACAGTTTAATTTACAATGCTATTCAATGGTAAAACAGTGGCTAAGCAACAGGATACACCAAGATGGGGATGGAAGGTTTGCTTGTCCACACCACCATGGGGTTCCAGAGGTACCTTTTAGAGTTGTGTACTGAGTTGAATTATTTTTGGATTGTCCTCTGAAGTAAGAGGGGAATAGGCTATGGACAGCCAGGTGTAATGAAACCAAATATGATGAATAGTGGGTAACATAATTACTTCACTTGAAGATGCCAAAGTTCTTTTACCAAACTTGTGTAAAAAAATTACACAGTTGTAGGGGTAATGCCCTCACCTTTAATGCCAGTAAATATAGCATCATGAGACTTTGCAAAAAGAGAATATTGTATGATTATACAAGAAATGGTGTAATCATAAAAAAATGCCTTAATAAATAACTCCATTGTTAAGGATCAAGAACTACTGTGTAAGTTTTGTTCAGTGTCAGCTTTAGTCCATGTTGGAAAAACTTATTCTGTTGCTCATATATTTCTAATTTGTAACTCACTGATCCAACCCATTAAGTACATGTTCTTTTTTGTAGTCAAGTCACTAGAAATTTTACCATCAGTGCTCTCTATAATCAGGACAGAATGGTCCAATCAACTTCAGAGTTGTGTCCAAGTTTTGAGGATCAATACACTGTGTACAAGAGGGTAAAATTATAATTCACAAAAACTTTTATGAAATGTCAGTGTGTTATAGATATGGCTAAATTATAGTATGGCACCAAATACATTGCTTGCACAGGCATTTCTCTACAATAGTATCAAAAAAATCCTTATTTTATTTAGGTTATGTAAAGGACTGCTGTATTACTTCTCTGCAGGGTGAGAAATGAACGTCCAGAACTTCTGTACTGATTTGGTATTACTTGAGACCTAAAATAGCACACGTTTCATGAGGGTCATATTTTCCAAAACTAGAAATATTGCCAAATACATTAGTACAGGTACACACAAATCGCAAAATATAAAGCTGAAAGGTATGAACATGTTTTTTTAACTAAAATTGCAAACTAAGTGCAGGTTGTGTCAGAGTCGTGTTTTAATTTTGCTAGAAAGCATCCACATACATCAGAGATACATTCATATGTTTGCATAGACTTACTAGTAGGTGCATAAAGTGAGTAGCCTGCTCAGTTTTGCACCATCAGGTTCACAAGAGATATACATATGTCTTCTGTCAGGTACATCTTTAATGTGTTCATGTAACAGCAGGACTAAGACTGTATAATGTATTTTGTCAATTTTTTGTTTACTTTTGGTGCTAGGTTCACTAGTCTAGTGTTGGCTCCACCAGTTGTGCATTCAGGCAGACTTTTCAAAACTGTACCAGAGCACACAGTGTTTTAGACCAGCGCTTTTAGCTAGCTGTACGAAACCAAACTGTTGCTGAGGACTTTGTAAATACATTAAGATGTCAAACACCATGATTTTCCTAGCAAGGAGCTGTTTAACACCCTTCTAGTTTATTTTTTGGCATTACAGTGAAACTTTCTTTCAAGGACATTTGTGATGTGCCAGCTCAACAAGTTACTGATTAAATGTTTGAACAGCCTAAGCAGTAGTCAGGTGCCCATCTTTTATCTAAAGAGAGTTTTGTGGAGTTTTGCAGACGTCGTTATAGTGAAGAAAGGTTTCTGTGAGTTACCATGTCCCTGAAGTAATAAAATACATTTTACAAGAGTTGAGACTTGAGTTAAAAATTTCATCATTTTTTCATTAACTTTTTCATATTTAGTAACCTGGAAAAGGAGAGATGTATGTACTCTGGTTTTGTGAAAATGTTCTGTATGTGACACAGTACACTAGAACTGGAAAAGGAAAAGCACCTGCAACTGTTCCTCATTTCTTTCCAGAGCGCTATATAATCAAAATCGAACACTTACCAGAAAACTGGAATGTTTTGTTTACTGTCAACTTTCCTAGTAATTTAGTACAGTGTGTTGATATACCTTTCACATGTCCCTGATTTTGAGGGATGTCTCTGGATTTGACTCAAATTTTAGCTGTGTCCCTCTTAATCTGTTGAAAAACTGGTGACCTTTGGAGAGTAAAATAACTATTGTAGGTGTAGACTTTTTACTTCTGAAAATGTATTTTCACTCTATTTTATTCTCGCAACATCTCAAGTTAATAGTATTAACAATTTAGGAACTGTCCTGGTTGAACCTTATTTCTGGATTTGTCCTCAATTCTGATGAAGTTTGTTCTTGATTCAGTTGAGAACTATGTCTGCCGATGATGTGTATACCCTCTGCTTTTGAAATCTTCAGTTTGCTTGCTGAAACAGGCATGTAGAGGAAAACCAGCAGTTGAATGAAAAATGCAGTTTGATGCATATACACCAAATGCAGAATCCTCTGGCACGAATAGTGCAAGACCTGTAATAGCAACCATCTGCCATGGGAGTTGCAGCACAGCTCATTTTAGAAATTGAACAGCAGGTCTTGAATAAATGCAGCCAAATAGGAGCTGCACTGTTGGAGCCAGTTTGCAACCAGTTGTAATGTTGGAAACCTAAGCAAAAAAAAAAACACCCCAAGTCATTGTTCCTTAATACATCTAGTGATATCTATATCTGCATTTGTGTGGAGATGCTAAGCAGTACAATCCAAAATGTGGACTCTGACAATTACAGCAACCGTTGTGGGAGAAGTAAGTAAAGTGAGTGAATCCCAGGTGTCATTTCCCTGTAAATTCTGCACACAACTGCTTGTTAACTTTGGTGAGGGCCAGTACCAGAAGCTGTTTTATTTTTTTCTCTTGCAAACAAGGCACCAGTTGTTGTTTGTGCCCAGGAATACTATGTCTTTCCTTGTTTGTTTCCTAAGCTTTCCATGTGTCATTTAACTCTCTGCTTTATACAGACTGGAGTGAGTGAGGGGGCGTGTACTGCACTTCAGTAGTAAGAGTACACAAACTTTGTGTTTGTCAATGACTACAGTTTTGCTTGTTAGAATTCAAGTTAAGGTTGTCTGCAATACACCTTTCCCATTTAACTCTGCTTCTTTTACCCGGCATCTGACGTTTTTCTTTTTATAGATGCTAGGTGGTTAGCAACCTTAATAAAGCGCAGCCATGGTTTGCATGTAGTGTTCCAAAGCTAAAATGTGAGAGGCTACATGAAGCTTTGGTCATGAGCTGTTGGTTGCTGACAACAGCTTCAGAGCAAACAGCACATTCAGAGAAGTGTATTTAGGTCAGCTGTGTGAAACTTGCATTTATCCATATTCAGTGGGTTCTGATGATGCATCCAAGCTGCAGCCCCCAGTCAATTTAAGGTAAGATTTTTTTTTTGTTTGAGGCTGTTAAGAGAAACTGTTGTAGTGAGCTGTTTGCTGTTGGGTATTTTTCTGTATTTGTTAACTCCTTAATGGATATTAATTGATTTTTAATTTATTTTTAGACTGTTGAACATGGTTTTACCCACCAGCCCAGTGCACTGGGGTATAACTCCACCCTTGGTCTCATGGCTATTGGAACTCGATCAGGAGCCCTCAAACTGTATCCTTTAAGTGTAGCCAAAATTATCTGTAACAGCTGTGCTTTATACCACACTGTCTGTTTTGTGTGGTGTGAAGAAAATAAAATGCAGGTCTTCATGGAAGGAATTTGGGTGATGGTTTCTGCTGGCTTTAGCTAAGAAAACCAAATTTGCTGAAGAAAATCAGGTGAACATCTCCATTATTTTTATTTTATTTTTGACATAACTTATTGTATTTTGAAGTCAGTACATTCAGAAGTTTTCATGTAGTTATTTTGCAAACCTAGCTAAGTTTATTTTTCTCTGAAGGTCTGCTGAATAGGACCTTGCTTTTTAAATGGGCATTCTGTTTTCCGAATGAAAATATTTTCTGTTACATATATTTTGGAAAACCGCCATTTTAGTTCAGAAAGTATCACCACAGATATATGAAAGGTAATTTTTTTATGCTTCAAGGGGTATCCTAAGATGTTCAGCTATGTTATTGTTTGGGTTTTGTTCTGTGTAACTGCTTAACAATAAGCAAGCATTAGTCAATTATTACTGACATGGCAGCCAACTGATTAAAGTAGAACAACGGGAGGCACTGTACATGCACATATCCATATGAAAAGTTACTAACTATATTTACGTAGTATACTGGATGCTTCCTATTTACTTTTAATCCTGAGTATTTAGTGTACTGTGCTCTTGTGAACTATTTGTCACAAGGAATACAATTTGGAAAATTCACATTTAGAAATTGAACAGCATTTTTTGTTAACAGATGGCATACTTTTGGTTTAGACTGTTTTCCAGTTTCCAGTAATTGCTTTTTTGCCAGCCACCAAAATTAAACTTAAACTGAAAAAGCCCTCAATATGTCTAGGCATTTCATATCCTGTATCCCAGGTCAATCTCTTTTCTTTTATTTTTATTTCTGCCCTATTTTTAAACTCCATATGTTAAGTTGTCCATCCAGCCTTCATTCTTGCTGGATGGGTTCGGAGCCGATCCTCGGCTCCGACTCTGCCAATTCTAAAGCTCGAGAGCTAATTCCACCGGCTCGAGGCTCCCCTATATCCCACAATGCTAGGCGGTAACTACCCAGATCTTGTTTGCCGCTATAGCTGATGAGGTGCTTTTTTACCGGCTCAGGCAGGTTAGTGAGAGTTTTTGCAGTAATAGGTATTTCTTAACCCCCTATTGTTTTCATACCGTAACCTTTTTAGTTTAATTAATATTTAGATAAATCGACCCCTGTTTTTCGGGTCTATATTCCCTTCCTTTTCTTCCCTTAACTTGTAGGCCTTCGGCCCCTTCCCTTCCCCCAGTCCTTTAGTGTGACTAAATTAGTAGTTTTTTTGTTAAGGGCTTGTATGTGTGTTTGTGGCTTGTGTTAGCCCTTATAATTTAATCATTTCTTCGGTAGAGGGTGTGTCTGTAGTGTGTTTGTGTTTTTTGTCAGGCACTCCTTTTCACTATGTGAAAAGATGCTAAGGTCTCAGGCTTCAAGAAGTGTGACTCGTGCTGTCAGAAAATGTCTCTGACAGACGGTCACACTTCTTGTGTGTATTGCCTGGGACCTTTGCACCTGCAGGACTCTTGTGCTGTTTGTCATGGTTTTAGCCCTAGAGTCCTGCAGGAACGCAAGAATAAATTAATCTTGTGGGGCTTATTAAAGCCTGAAGGCCCCCCGACTCAATCTGTGTCTGGGAAGCCTTCTAAAACTTCCAAACAGTCGGCTCCAGTTTCTGAGTCGACTGCTGGAAAGGTTAAGACGGCTTCGATATCGGCTCCGGCCGGAGCCGATGTTTCCAAGCCTCATACTGTTACCTCGGCTCCGGCTGGAGCCGAGGCTGATGAAACTCCGTTGGCTCCAATACTCTTATCGGAGCCACAGTCTAGGAAGAGGTCTAGATCCCCCTCTATCGGCTCCGTGCATTCGGCACCAGGATCCCCTCTTCTCTCTGAACGGAGCCATAAAACTCATTCCTCACGGTCTTCCAGGTTATCTGACCACGATTTGCAAAAGGTAGTGAGTAGAATCCTCAAGTCCGAGGCACTGGCCCAAATGCTGCATAGCCCGACTCAGCAGTCAGTGGCTATTTCTGTTCCCCATTACATTCCTCCTCCGACTCCTTTGAGTTCGGAGCCAGGGCTTGTCGGAGCCATGACTGTCGGTGCATCGGATCCGATACCTTCCCTTTCGGCTCCTTGGAGGGATCTCGGCGCCGAGCTTCCCTCGTCTGCTCCGAGGGGGCGAGTGGCATCGGACCCTTGTCCGACCCCGCTCTCCCTCTCGGGGCTTCGGCGCTGGTGAGTTCGGCTCCGACATCGGCTTCGGAGCCGTCCCTGTCGGTGCCGGGGGAGGTCCTTGTCTCTTCGGAGTGGGGGCCTCTAGCCTTGCCTGACAGGGGTGCCTTCGAGGTCATGCAGGGCGTGCTAGAACCAGGGTCTGCCCCACAGTTGGCTCCTTCAGCCCCCCCATCTACAGTGCCTGCGGTGATTTCTACTCACCCCCTTGCCTTAGACCGCAGAGAGCCAACTCCTCAAGTTTCCCCATTGGGAATTTCCTCCTCTTCCGAGGCCTCTCCTGACCCGGTAGGAGAACCCCCTAGGAAGAGGCAGTGCAAGAGGAAGCACATTGACTCCCCTGAGTCTATCACCTCTGACACTGACTTAGAGGAATCTGAAAGATTCCCCTCGATCCCCCTCTGAGGATGTCTCCTTTGCTGACATCCTTGAGATCCTCAAACAGAGGGGGAACTGGCCAGCCCTTAACCCTTCGGAGGATGAGTCAGTGTATCTTGAGGCGTTTGGCTCTCGCCCTTCTACCTCCTGGGTGTCCCCTCCCTTTGACCCCCTTATGGAAGTGGTGGCAAGGAAGGCTTGGACAGCTCCTGATTCAGTGGAACCCACCCCGAGGAGACCATCTAAATTTATTACTGCCCCTAGAGATAAAGATTTTTTATCCAAAGGTGTCCCTGTTGATGCCTTGGTGGTGGCTGCGGCCACTAAGAAGGAGTTAGCCGATCCTTCAGTTCCTGTCCATCCTCCTAATAAGGAATCTAGGGCCATGGACAGGTACGGCGAGCGGATGTTCTCATCAGCGACCTTTTCAATGCGTTCGCTGAATTACTTATGCCACTTCACTCGTCTCCAGAGAGATTTACTCAAGGATATGGGTGAACTGATAAAGGATCCTACAGCTGAGGGGTTCAAAGACACAATGAACTCCCAGTTGGCAACCCTGAATTCCATCGTTAACTCCTCCATGCGGCTGGTCTCATATGCTGCAGATGGGGCGAGTAGAGCCGCAGGCACAGGTGTTGCCTTACGACGTCACGCCTGGATGCGGCTATGCAACTTTGCGGACCCTTTCAAGGCGTCCTACACCAATTCTCCCTTTGATGGATCATCCTTGTTTGATCCACAGGTGAAGGATACATTGACCAGGTGCGAGGTAGAAGGTAAGACTCTCTCTGCTGTAGGAGTCTGTTTTTCTACGAACAAAAAATGCTAGAACCAAATAGACCAAGTAAAAAGGTAACCAGCTGAGAGTGAGATGAGCACCACAACACAAAGGTAATAGCGTAGTCAAAAAGTTTAATATCCGCTTTCGTCAGTGGACTTCCTCAGAATACACAACTAACACAGTTGTCTGTTTTTCTACGCCTTCTAGACCCTATCCCAAAGGTCAGAGGGGAGGAAAGATGTGGTTCCGCAAACAATCCCAGGGAGTCTCATCTGACGCACAAGGTCGATTCCCCTCTAGAGGCAGAGGGGGGAATAATAATAGACGCCGCCCTAGAGGCAGAGGAGGTCCGCAAAACCAGGGTAGCAGAGAAATGTTCTCTGATAAACCCTTTCAGCATCCCTGAGGGGCTGCCCGGCTGTCCACCTTCGGAGGCAGTCGGGGGAAGGTTATCCCTGTACCCAAAAGCCTGGCTTTCCCTTACTCAAGACAAATGGGTACAGTCGATCATATCCGAGGGTTACAAAATTCCCTTTATTCACATCCCATCCCAACCCAAAAGATCCCTTCCAGACGTTCCACCCGGTCTAAGGGAACAAGCAGCATTAGAAATTTCAAAGCTGCTATCAAAAAGAGCTATCCAATCAGTCCCAGCAGACCAGCAAGGATCCGGAATCTACTCCAAATTCTTTTTGGTACCAAAAAAAACAGGGGACTGATCTCAGCTACTTAAACAAGTATATCAGGAAAACAAAATTCCGGATGGTCACGCTTCAGTCCATTCTACCCTTCTTGGGTCAGGACAATTGGATGTGCTCGATAGATCTTCAGGATGCGTACTACCACATCAAGATGAACAGACGCTCCAGGAGATATCTCCGCTTCAGGCTGGGAGCCAGTCACTACCAGTTCAGGGCCCTGCCCTTTGGTCTCACTACAGCCCCCCATGTGTTTACCAAATGCATGGCAGTGGTCGCGGCTCACTTGAGACGTCAAGGATTCCAGGTGTTTACATATTTAGATGACTAGCTCCTTACCGCCACCACCAGACATCAGCTTCTTCTATCCAGGGACTTCACCATCCAATCTTGCCAAGCTCTAGACATTTCGATAAATTTCGAAAAATCTGTCTTGTCGCCTTGTCAATCTATTACCTTTATAGGCGCCACCTTAAACGCACTCAATCTTTCAGCCACACTCACAGAGCAGAGAGTGTCAGATATTCAAAAACAAGTTTCCCTTCTCTTACAATGCAACAAAGTCAAAGCCAGATTAGTTTTGAAGGTGTTAGGACTCATGGCAGCAGCTATTCTCCTTCTCCCCTTGGCTCGCTTTCACATGAGAATCCTCCAATGGATGCTGTTTACTCAATGGTCCTTTCAACAGCTCCCGATGTCCCATGCCATTTTGATAACTCAATCATGCAAGAATCAACAGTCTTGGTGGATCACATCACCTCAACTTCTCCGAGGAAGACCTTTCACCCCCCCCCCAGTCGCCACGTTGACAACAGACGCCTCCCTGATCGGGTGGGGGGGGGGCATTATCAGGGCAGGACAGTCCAAGGCACGTGGCAACCTTTCGAGTGCCACTTGCACATAAATGTCTTAGAGATGAGAACAGTGCTTTTAGCGTTGCAAGCCCTTCACGACTCTTTTCCCACTGGGACTATTGCAATTCAAACGGACAACATGTCCGTAGTGTGGTACATCAACAAACAAGGCGGAACCAGATCATACCCTTTATGTCAAGAGGCACTCAGACTTTGGCAATGGGCGATCTCTTCTCAGCGTTTTCTGATAGCAACGCACATTCCCGGGAAATCCAACGTTATTGCAGACAAATTGAGCAGGGCAATTCTCATGCCCCACGAGTGGTCTCTAAAGAAATCAGTTCTAGAAGAAGTATTCCTAAGATGGGGCCAGCCTTGCTGCGATCTTTTTGCTACTCCCCAAAACAGCAAGTGTCACGACTTCTTCACTCTCTTCCCGTTACCAGGCCATCCCACCAGAGACTCTCTAGTTCACGATTGGCCCCGGGGACTTCTGTATCCCTTTCCCCCCTTTCCACTGATATCTCAACTAATTCAGAAAGCCATCGCCTTGAGAGTGACAATTATCCTCATTGCCCCTTACTGGCCTCGACAGATATGGTTTCCGTTTCTTCATCGTTACCTTTTGGAGCAGCCTTGGCATCTGGACCCAGTACCAGATCTGATAACCCACCAATCGGGTCAGCTGCACCAATCTCTGCTTTCTCTAAACCTCACAGAGTGGTTTCTCCGATTCCAACCTTAGCCAGGCTTCCCTCAATATCTCGCTCGGTTCGAGATATCTTGATAGCCTCTCATAAGTCTTCTGCCCGGAAGATTTATAATAGCAAATGGAAACGCTTCTCCTTTTGGGCAACGTCAAAAAACATAGATCCCTTTACAGCTCCTATCCAGTCTATTCTAGATTTTCTAGCAGAACTCTTTCATTTAGGATCATCTGCATCTACCATTAGAGTTCAATTGGCTGCCATATCTAATTTTCATGTTGGTGTCTCGGAGTCTAGCATCATGGCTCACAAACTCTGTAAAGCCTTTTAAGGCGATTTCTTCTCAAACCTCCAATCAAAGATCCCCCGCCTCAATGGGATTTGAACTTGGTTCTGGCATCCTTAATCCTTCCCCCCTTCGAACCGGCAGCGTCATGTTCTCTGAAGTTGCTTTCTTGGAAAACACTTTTTCTAGTAGCTATAACTTCAGCGAGAAGGGTATCTGAACTCCATGCTCTGTGCAGTCGTCCTCCTTACTTAGTGTTTCACAAAGATAGGGTATCCCTCCGTACTAATCCATCCTTTTTGCCCAAAGTTTCCTCTCAAGTAAACCTAAACCAAATTATTGATCTCCCCGTCTTTTTCCCTAACTATTCAAACAGGTCGGAACAAAAGCTACATTTTTTGGATGTTCATCGCCAACTTAGATATTACTTAGATAGGACTAAACAATTCAGGAAATCTAATCAATTGTTTCTGTCATATGCGGAAGGAAAAATGGGCCTTCCTGTTACTAAAGTATCCCTTTCTAGATGGCTCACCTCTACAATTACCTTCATCTATGAGATAAGACATCAAAAACTACCCTCAAGACCTAGAGCTCATTCAACTAGGGCATTAGCTACATCCGTAGCTTTTCAGGATAGGCTGCCAATAGATTCCATTTGTGCAGCAGCCACCTGGGCTTCTCCTCATACATTCATTTCACATTACAAATTGGACATGGTTTCCAGAAGCCGTGCCAATTTTGGTTCCACTGATGTTCTTCGTTTTCCATTGCTGCAGTCCTTACTATTGGGTATAGTCCGCATCCAGTCGGCCCGAATACCAGAGTATAAGGCTGACGTCGGTCAGGGCGCATTAGACTGACGTCAGTACGTCAGGGTACTAATGCGCATGACCGGCGTCATATCCTCAGTCTTTTTTGCCGCGTGGTCCGATGCAGAAGCAGTTTTGCGAGTGCAGGTTGGCGTTCTGAAATATTTCCGAAACCGGAGTTTCAGACCGAATCAGAGTTGGCTAAGTACCCGTTGGGAACATTTTGGTTTTTCCTTGCCTCAGTATTTAACCGGATGTCAGAAAAAGTGAATAACTGTATTTCTTGTGGGAAACAAATACCTCATAGGGATTACCATACATTGTGTATACCTTGTTTAGGGCCTGAGCACAACGTTGTTGGTTGCCGCTCTTGTGCTAGGTTTAACAAACGCACTATTAAGAGGAGGTTAGACTGTGCCAGATTAGTGTTTGGGAAGCGTTGCAATTATAAAATGCCGGCGGATGCTCCGACGCCCGCTTCGTCCAAGAAGCGCAAGGACAAAACAGCAAAGCCTAGGGTTGATGAACCGGCAGTCCCGGACGTCGGTTCTTTAGATGGCTCAGTGGAGCCAGAGGTTTTGCCAGGAGTTTCTATGGAGTCTCAGGCAGAAACTTTACTTTTACAGGATGTACCCTCTCAGGAGGCAGGCCAGGCTGAGGGGCTTCTCAGGTAACTATTCTTCCCTCTCTTCCCAAAGTAGTTAGAGCCTCTCCTTCTGTTGCCAAAACTTCTTTTAGAGGTAGGCCAACTTCAGCTTCAGTAGGGGCTTCTCCTAGCCTTTCGGGTTCTGTACCTAAGAAACATATGCTTAAAATGGCAGAAGATTTGATTACTATGATTAGAGGTTCTATGGGCCCTCCTGATAGGAGGCCTAGAGTGGAACCAGAGTTTGACAGTTTTGAACAGGGTTCAGGGGCTTCTGAGTCTTCTGCGGAAGATTTGCTGGTGTATCCTCATTATTTTGATTCTGATGTGGATGATGCCACTCCTTCGGCTTCTCCTCCTGAGGATTTTTCTTTTTCAGAGACTCTGCATTCCATGAGGGAGCACTTTAAATGGGAAGGCCAGGATTACTCTGATTCCAGGAAGAGACTTAGGGAATTCTTGTTTTTACCCCAGCATAGGCCCTTAGCTATACCTCCTGTGTTGAATGTGGTGGAAGATGTTTTTGCAGAGGCTTCCCTGAACCCTGATTCTTTGCCTCCTGCTCCTGTTAAACCTGATAGGTACTATCGGGTGCCCGAAGCTCATAAGTATTTGTTTAAGAGTCCTAGGGCGGACCCAGAAACTGTTTCTCAGGGGCCTAAAGGTGTTAAGGCCTCTGTGGTTAAAAATCCTGTTCCCACTGACAAAGAGGCAAGGGCGTTAGATAGGTGGGGTAAGAAAGTGTATACTTCTTCCACTCTAGCCATGAGGGCGTTGAATTGTCAGTTTCACATGCTGAAATATCAAAATTATCTCCTTTCACAATTGAAATCTAAGGTGGATGCTTTGGCGGAAGGTATTGATTGTAAAGACTTGCTGGATTTAGTTTATGTGTCTGAACAAGTGGGCAAGCATTCTTTGCAATGTGGTTTTGATGCTGTGCAGGCCTCCTCGAGGGTGGCTGCCACTAGTTCTGTTCTTCGCAGGCATGCCTGGTTGAGGGATCAAAATTTGGCTGAGCATGTTAAGACACGGATTTTGGATGCTCCTTTACAGTCTGATGTGTTGTTTGGTTCACCTGTGGAAGCAGTTTTAAAGAAAATGGAGGACAAAGCTAAGTCTATGCAAACTGTTAAAGATTTTTGCAGGTACAGCCACCAAGTTTAGTAGAAATTGGCCTGCTAAGGGGTGGACATATCCTGCTTATGATTCCCAGTCTAGGGGTAGGTCTAGACGTGGTAGGGGCAGGGCTCAAGGTTCGTTTAGGCCTAGAACAGGGAGTTCACCTGCTCAGACTTCTGGTGAGGGCAGGGGTCAGTCCTTTCGTAAACAGACCCAATGACCTGCCTTTTCAGCTGCCAGTAGATTCTCGTCTGGCAGCTCCTTTGGAAGGACGACTGTCTCTTTTCAAAGAAAATTGGGATTTAATTATTCAAGACAGATGGGTGTTGGACATCATTCAGCCAGTCCCTGTATCAGAAAGGGGCCTAGGATTTTATTCTTGCATGTTCCTAGTACCAAAAAAGGGGAACACGTGGAGACTGCTTTTGGATTTATCTCTCCTCAACACTTATCTGGACATTCCCAAGTTCAAGATGTTGACGTTACAACAGCTTTTACCCCTGCTGGGCAAAGATCACTGGATGGTAACTTTAGTTCTCAAGGAAGCTTACCTTCATGTGCCTATCAGGCTAAGTTACAGGAAGTATCTGCGGTTTCGAGCTGGAAATTCTCTTTATCAGTTCTCTGCATTGCCCTTTGGCTTATCTACTGCCCAGAGTATTCACAAAGGTTCTGGCTCCAGTGATAGCTTACTTCAGGCTACAAGGACTTCAAATCTATCCTTATTTAGACGACTGCCTGATTCTGGCTCAAGAAAAGGAAGACCTTCTACAGCATCTGGAATATCTTATAGCAGTGCTAAGATGCCTAGGGTATTCTGTGAACGAAATAAAGTCCAGTCTAGTACCCTCTCAAGACATGTGCTTTCTGGGTGTGAGACTGAATACAGCAGCCCAGATGGCCTTTTTAACCCCGGACAAACAAAAGAGTCTATCACTTTACTTCCATCAACTATCTCATCAGTCCGTGCTGACTGCAGAGACAGTCCTTCAAGCATTAGGGTTCATGGCATCTTGTATTCTGGTGCTTCCCAATGCCAAACTGCATATGAGGAAGTTACAATGGTATCTCAAAAATGTATGGACACAGCACTGCCAGGATTTAGACACTGTCATTCAAATAATACCTTGCCTTCAAAGAGAATTTTTGTGGTGGGCTCAGGAATGTCACCTAAACAAGGGACTCTGTGACCCGGCCAGAGGCGAGTCAGATTTTACCGACAGATGCCTCAGACATTGCTTGGGGAGCTCATCTAAATGGAAAGTGGATACAAGACAAGTGGCCTGCCAGACTACAGCATCTACATATCAACATGAAGGAGATGTTAGCAGTCCAGTTCGCATTGCTGGCTTTCAAGGAGTTACTTCTTCCAGGGCAGGTGTTGATTCTAACAGACAACACAACTGTCATGTGGTACTTCAACAAACAAGGGGAACACATTCTTATCCTCTATGCAGGCAAGCGATGATTTTATGGGAGACTGCCACGCTTGCACCTAACTCTTCAGGCAAGGTTTCTGCCAGGAGCACAGAACTCCTTAGCAGATGTGTTAAGCAGACAAATCATGGATCCCCACAAGTGGAAACTGGATCTTCATGTATTTCAGAAATTGACAGTGTCATGGGGAACTCCAGACATAGATCTGTTCGCTTCTCCACTAAACCACCAGCTGCCACAGTTTTGCACAAAGGGGTTTCATCACACAGCTTGGAAAGTGGATGCTCTGTCTTTCAATTGGACAAACCTTCATGTGTATGCCTTTCCACCTCTGCCTCTTCTTCCAAAGGTACTGTTAAAGGTCAGACAGGACAGGCCAAGGATGATTTTGATAGCTCCAGATTGGCCTTGGCAACACTGGTACCCTCTACTACGGAGTCTGGTAAAGAAGCCTCCATGGCCTTAACCTTTGATTCCACATCTGTTTTCCCAGCAGGACGGTCATCTGCTCAATGTCAAGCTTCACTCTCTTCATCTGACAGCCTGGCATATTCTGTGTTGAAACACAGCAGGTCTCAACTTCCTCAACAAGTTTTAAATGTGATTAAGGAAGCTAGAAGACCTAGTACAAGGAAAGTGTACGCAGCAAAATGGAAGAGATTTTTATTTTGGAGTAAAGCAAAGAATTTGGAGATTTCTGAGCCTAATTTGAGTATGGCTCTTCAATATCTTACTGAGTTACTGGACAAGGGTCTGTCCTTCTCTTCCATTAAGATTCATGCTGCAGCAATCTCAGCTCACTATGATTGTGACCCACCATTGTTTTCGCATCCTTTGTTCAAGCAGTTTCTTAGAGGGGCAAAAATATAAGACCCCCGTAGAGCTCCTACTCCTGCTTGGGATCTCAATTTTGTGTTGGAAAAACTTACTCTACAACCTTTTGAGCCTGCGGCTACTGCTGAATTGAAATATTTGTCATGGAAGACTGCTTTTTGTTGGCTATTACTTCTGCAAGAAGGGTGTCTGAGTTGCAGGCCCTTATGGCAGTCGAGCCCTTTTGATTTTCCATAAGGATAGGGTATCATTACGCACTAATCCTTCCTTTATGCCTAAGGTGGTTTCTAGTGTGGCTTTAAACCAAACTATTCATTTGCCTACTTTTTATGCAGACCCCCAAAATAAAGGGGAAAAGATTTTGCATACTTTAGATGTACACAGGCAATTCGTTATTACTTAAGCAGGACTAAGGATTTTAGGCAGTCTCAGCAGTTGTTTGTTTCTTTTGCTTTGAGTTCGCAGGGCAAGCCTGTGTCAAAACAAACTATTTCTAGGTGGATTGGCTTTTGCATTGCATTTTGTTATTCCCATCATGGCAAGGAGGTTCCAGCTGGGATTAGGCCTCATTCCACTAGGGCTACTGCCACTTCAACAGCATTTCTACGGGGTGGCAACTAAGGATATTTTGGAAGCAGCTACTTGGAGTTCAGTGCATACTTTCTCTAAGCATTATCACCTTCCTATCTACTCTAAGTCTAGGGCTGGTTTTGCCACAGCTGTTTTGCAAGGCATGTTGTCAGCTCCTGCTTCTTTATGATTTGCCAGCCTCCCTTACCTCTGCTTTGGGATTCTACCCAATAGTAAGGACTGCAGCAATGGAAAACGAAGAACATAGTACAGTTTTGTACCTACCATAAATGTAGATGTTCGAGGATTCCATTGCTGCAGTCCAATTTACCCTCCCTCCTTCCCTCTGTGTTTAGGGGTGGTTGTGTAGGTGAGTTTACCTGCTTCTATTTTTGTATATATTGTTCATGTTTTGGTACAGGTATTTTGGGCCTTGTCTTTTTAGGGTCTTCTGACATCTGGGGCAAGAAAAGACTGAGGATATGACGCCGGTCATGCGCATTAGTACCCTGACGTACTGACGTCAGTCTAATGCGCCCTGACCGACGTCAGCCTTATACTCTGGTATTCGGGCCGACTGGATGCGGACTATACCCAATAGTAAGGACTGCAGCAATGGAATCCTCGAACATCTACATTTATGGTAGGTACAAAACTGTACTTTCTCAAGAGTCTGTTCCGATAGGCCACCCGGGATAAGGTGCTAGGACGGTCCCATCCAGCAAGAATGAAGGCGAGATGGACAACTTAACATTAAGAGTTATGTACCTACCATAACGTTCCATGTTAGTTGTCTTCTCGCCTTCTCTTCAGGCCCCACCCTCCTTCCCCCAAGCCTGGACAGACCGACAGGAATTCAGTTTGTGTTCTTCCTCTGGAAGTAGTCATTCCCACACGTTCTTCCACCTCTTTTCTCCTTTCTTAGGTCTGCGATACCTTTCACGCAGGTTGTTTTGAGGTGGGTTTCCCTACTGCATTCTATGGAGACTAGGGTTGCTTGGTATAGCTATCAAACGAGATCTGAGTAGTTACCGCCTAGCATTGTGGGATATAGGGGAGCCTCGAGCCGGTGGAATTAGCTCTCGAGCTCTAGTATTGGCCGAGTCGGAGCCGAGGATCGGCTCCGAACCCATCCAGCAAGAAAGAAGGCGAGAAGAAGACAACTAACATGGAACGTTATGGTAGGTACATAACTTCTTATTTTATTTTATCCCACTCAATAGCTGTAAGTACTGATGAAGAAATTTCTTTCTTCCCTAAGAACTCAATTTCCATTATCCAGTCCTTAAATTTGTCTTTTTAACAAATGGGTGGGGATGCACCAGTGTCTTAGTTTTACTTTTCCCTGCGTTTTTATCTTTGTTGTTGTTGGTGAATGATCTGAAGTAGTTATTTGATGGGTCTCAAAGCGTTCAATTAAATGCACATGAATGAAATTTTCAGCCATTGGGGCCAGCCATGCTGCGACCTTTTCGCCTCCCCTTGAAACACAAAATGCAGCAGCTACTTTCCCCTCTTTTCCCCCTCTCGGGGAGTCTCCGAGAGACGCTTTAATCCATGATTGGCCCACGGATCTCCTTTATGCTTATCCTCCGATTCCTCTGATTCCCCTTGTTCCAAGGAAAGCTATTCGGTTGAGAAGTGAAGTGATCCACATTGCCCCATTCTGGGCTCGTCAAGTGTGGTTTCCCTTCCTTTGACCTCCTCTGTTACAAACTCCTTGGATCCTAGACGCTCGTCAGGACCTCATATCTCACCCACAAGGGCGGACTCCCCCGAATCTGTCCACTCAAGCTGACAGCTTGGTTTCTCCACTTTTGTTAGTTGCCAGGCAAGAAACCCTCTCCTCACCCATCTGTGATATTATCTTGGCCTCTCATAAACCATCCATCAGGAAACTTTACAGGGACAAATGGAAAAGATTCTGTATTTGGACATGTAATTGGAAGCTAGACGTGTTCTCAGCCCCCGTAGCCACTATTCTTTATTATCTGGCGAACTGTTCGACAAGGGGGCCTCAGCTTCCACCATTTGAGTCCATCTAGCAGCTGTTTCCAACTTCCATAACTGGTCTGATGGAGTGCCACTTATTTCCTCTCACCTTTGCAAGACCTTCCTCAAGGGTATTTTCCACAGCAGGCCTCCCATCAGACAGCCGGTAGAGGTATTGAATCTGTCATGGGTTCTGCAGTCTCTCTCTCTGCCCCCTTTTGAGCCAGCTGCGACATGTGATCTAAAATTCCTGTCATGGAAATCCTTATTTCTGGTGGCTATAACTTCAGCCAGAAGAATTTCTGAATTACAAGCATTATGCATCAAGAGCCCTTATCTGATCTTTCATAAGGACAGAGTATCACTTTGTACTAACCCATCCTTTCTCCCCAAAGTAGTTTCTGATTTTTCGATTAACCAGTCTATTGAGCTCCCTGTGTTCTTCCCAAATTACTCTAACAAGGGAGAATACTGCCTACATTCCATGGATGTTCATAAATAATTGTTTTTATTTGGACAGAACTAAATTGTTTGGCAAGTCAGACCAGCTTTTCATTTCCTTTGAGGGTCCTAGAATGGGAGGCACAGTATCGAACGTTACTTTGTCTAAATGGCTCAGGGATTACATTGCCTTCACATATTCACTTATGGAGGGATCGAAGCCTGGCCAGATCAAAGGTCAGTCAACTAGGGCTATTGCAGCATCTGTTGCCTTCCACTCTAGGGCCTCCATGGATGACATTTGTGCAGCTGCCATTTGGGCTAAGCCCCACACTTTTATCAAGAGTTACAAATTGGATCTGATCTCCAGGGGAAGAGCGGCCTTTGGTTCTGTGGTTCTTAGGAATGTTCTTCCATAAGGACCACCCAGGTTCTTCAAGTAGCTGGAGAGACTGCCCCATCAGTGATGAATAGGAAGAAGATTAACAACTTCAGATAAAGAAGTTATGTCTTACCATAACGTTCCATCTGAGTTGTTGATCTCCCAGTCATCGCAACCTCCCACCGACCCTCTCCTAAGGTTCCTGGTGGATCTTCTGGGTCTTTGTGGTGTATTAAGGTTTCTGCGCAGAGATGGCCTCTGACTTATTCTTCTACATGTTGCATGCAAACTTGATCTGAGGTAACTGAGCAAAGGACATTGTGGGTAGCCGCTTAACTCGAGTGTTTTTTGGTGCATGCAAGCTTGGTATGAGGCCGACTCGGTAACGAGGGCTCGGAAGCGAACCCATCAGTGATGACTAGAAGATCATCAACAACTCAGATGAAACGTTATGGTAAGACATAACTTCTTTTTTCTGTTACTCTTTTCTTCCTTCCATACAGATTTGTACCTGCGAGTACTATTATTAGCATTCTTTCCCTTTTTCTACACTCTGTGTAGTTTACTTATTACCATTGCTGGTAATTTGCTTCTGTTTATTTTTTTATAAAAAAAAAAAATTCTGTTTTTATTTTTTTATTGAATATTATCATTACAGTCTGCTTTAGTTTTAGCACTTGAATTTATTTGTGCTCAGCACTTGTTCAGAACTTGTTAACACTAAATAAGCTACAAATTACTACAGCACTCAACATTCCTCTTTACCTAGAGGAAAACAGTTTTTGTACTTTCCTCATTTGCTTAGTGAAAAACAGCTCTTATACTCTCTTTCCCCACTTGTCTAGAGAAAAGTAGTTTTTTATTCAGGCATGTCCAAGGGTCAGCTCCCATTGATGTCCTTCAAGGATGCATCTGCAGTCTTTACAAATGGGTTGTCCTGTCGTCAGGCAGCCCTTCGGTCGGCCGGATTCCAAAGTCTGGGTCTGGCTTCGGCTGGTGTCGCACTTCACCCGACGTCATTGCAGCAGTTATTCGGGTATAAAGGCATCAGCCGACGCCATTTTCCCCAGTCTTTCTTGCCGCGTGGCGCCCGAAGCAGAAGCTGTTCGCAAGTGCCGGTCGGTCAGATCCAGAGATTACTACTACCAAATACTACTTCGAAGACTTCTATAAAGCTAAGTACCCCGTTGGGGACTCTCTCTTGCCTCAGCCGATGTCAGAGAAAGTTAATAACTGTTTATCTTGTGGGAAACAAATACCTCATAAAGATTTCCACTCCTATTGCATACATTGTTTAGGCCCAGACCACGACGTAGCAGCTTGTCTAGCCTGTGCTTCTTTTAACCGACGGACGCTTAGACGTCTATCGGACTTTGCTGAACAGATTTTCGGTTCCGATTTTGCCTACATTATGCCGTCGGATCCTCCGACTACGCAAATAACCAAAAAACGCAAAGAAAAGGACAGACACTCGCGGTCCGCGGTTTCGGCCGAAACCGCGGTTAAGCAAACCACGAGTGTCTCGGTTTCGGCCGAAACCGAGCAAGCGGCTCTTTCTTCAGCCGATAACTTGCCTTCTACCGAGGCCTCTTCTAACCTGGTAGAAACGGCTTCTAAAATCCAACCTTCTGTTGCGGTTTCACAGGATTTATCAGACAACCTTCCCCTGGATATTTCTACCCCTGCACGTGGAGCTGCTAGGCTTCCTCCAGCTATGTCTATTAAGGCCTTTGCCAGGGCTAAAGCAGCCAAAGCATCAAAACCTGTGCCTGCCAAGCCCCCCTCTCACAGGCCCAGCACCAGCTCCCATATGCTTTCTTTGGCTGAGGATCTCATCTCTTTAATTCGTGGAGCCCAGCCTCATCCAGACAGGGCCTCTCTCCCTCCTCCAGAAAAGAGGCCTAGAGCAGAGCCCCCTGAGCCAGTATCCACAGATGATTCCTCTGATGACTCAGAACATACAGACCCTCCTGAGGCTTCTTATTCTCCTTACGAAGACTCTGATGCTGAGGAGTCCATCCCTTCAGCCTCTCCTCCTGAGGAATTTTCCTTTGGGGAAACCTTGCATGCTATGAGGGAACAATTTCAGTGGCAGGGCCAAGATTTCTCAGACTCTAGAAAAGGCTTAGGACCTTTCTACATTTGCCACAGCATAGGCCTTTAGCTATACCTCCAGTTCTTTCTGTTGTTGATGATGCATTTAATGATGCTTGCACTGCTCCTGATTCTTTACCTCCGGCTCCTGCTAAGCCCGATAGGTACTACAGGGTCCCGGACACTCATCACCACTTATATAAGGCTCCTTTTGCAGATCCAGAGACTATCTCCCAGGGTCCTAAAGCTGTAGCAGCTACTTCTTCTAGAAACCCCTCCCCTCTGAAAGGGAATCCAGGTCCTTAGAGAGATGGGGTAAAAAAGTTTACACCTCTGCTACTTTGTCAGCTAGAGCTTTGAACTGCCAATTTAATATGATTCAATATCAAGAGTTTATGCTTGACCAGTTGACTAAAAAGCTGTCCTCTGAAGAATCTTTAGATAAAAAGTATGTTCAAGAAATGGTACATAACATACAGCAGGTTAGTAACCATTCTTTAAAATGTGGCTATGATGCACTGGAGGCTTCCTTTAGATCAGCCATGACTGGCACAGTTATCAGGAGGCATGCATGGTTGAAAGAACAGGCATTACCAGACCATGTCAAATCTAAGCTTTTGGATGCACCTATAGACAAGGTCAATTTATTTGGTTCCCCTGCACAGCAGGTACTAAAAAAGATGGAAGAGAAACAAAATCTGTGCAAACAGTGAAAGATTTCTTACAAGTTCAACCTCCAAGGTTTAGCAGGAACTGGCCCTCCAAGCATTGGTCCTTTCCGGACTCCTCTAAGGCACAAAGAGGCAGGAATAGGCGCTCTAGAGGCAGAAACCAATCCAGGGGTGCCTACAGGGGTCGCCAGTGGCAGGGTAACAACCAACGAGGCACGGATACAGCCACCACCACTACAACAACTCAATCACAGTGACTTGGCGGTGGCACCGCCTACCAGGGAACAACTAGAAGCACCCTTAGACGGAAAGCTAACCTTATTTTCAAGAAACTGGCACTGCATTACAAGAGAAAAATGGATTTTGCAAACTATAGACCAAGGTTACAGATTCCATTTCCATACTCTACCAGGAAAGAGAGGAATGCCAAACCTACCACCTACTCAAAGGACAGAAGCTCTAAAACAAATATCTCAATTATTAAGAATGAGAGCTGTGGAAAAGGTACCATCTATGGAGCAAGGGAAGGGATTTTACTCCAGACTCTTCCTGGTACCAAGAAAAGAAAACAAATGGAGGCCTATTCTAGACCTGTCCGCTTTAAACACATTCCTCATTGTTCCAAAATTCAAAATGCTGACCCTACAGCAGCTTCTTCCCATGCTGGGCAAGGAGTCTTGGCTGGTAACTCTAGATCTCAAGGAGGCATACCTGCACGTCCCCATAAGACCAATTTGCAGAAGATACCTCAGATTTCTTGCAGGATCAGAGCATTATCAATTCTCAGCATTGCCCTTTGGCTTATCTACTGCGCCCAGAGTGTTCACGAAATGCCTGGCATCAGTAATCGCTCATTGCAGACTTCAGGGGATTCAAATCTATCCCTACCTGGACGACTGCCTGATACAAGCGGACAACAAAACAAACTAACAGAAGACTTACAAAGAGTCATCTACCTGCTGCAAGCCCTGGGATATACAGTCAATACAAAAAAGTCAAGGCTGATTCCATCCCAAAGAATAACCTTTCTGGGTGCAGAACTGGACACATCAAAACAAATGGCATTTCTAACTACAGAAAAGAAAGAGCAACTACCTCTCTACTTCTTGGCATTAACAAAGCAGAACCATCTAACTGCAAGAAAAGTGCTACAAGCTCTTGGCTTCATGGCATCCTGCATAATACTGGTCCCTCATGCCAGGCTGCATATGAGAAAGCTACAGTGGTACCTAAAGAATTTGTGGTCCCAGCACAAGCACAGCCTAGAAACCAAAATTCCAATGATCCCATGCCTGAAGCAAGAGTTCCTATGGTGGGCTCAGGCCTGCCAATCAAACACAGGATTGCCCTTCTGCAAAAGTCAACCAAGACAAACCATCACGACAGATGCCTCAGACCTCGGTTGGGGCACACATGATGGGCAAGTGCATTCAAGGCCTATGGACTCAAGACCAGCTGCATCTGCACATAAATCTAAAAGAAATGATGGCAGTAAAATTGGCAATCCAGGCATTCAGACCTCTTCTCCAAGAAGGCCAGTTGATGATAAGGACAGACAGCACCACAGTTATGTGGTACATCAACAAACAGGGAGGCACACACTCATACCCTCTATGCCGGCTGGCACTGGACCTATGGGATGTGGCTCTGAGCTACAACATTCAGTTACAGGCAATTTATGTACCAGGGAAGGAAAACATTCTAGCAGACTTATTAAGCAGAACTACAACAGATGCCCACGAATGGATGCTGCATCCGGACATCTTCAAAACCATCACAAGAGAATGGGGATTACCACAAATAGACTTGTTTGCATCCCCATTCAATCACCAGTTGAAGAAATTCTGCACAAGGACTTACCACCCACTTGCTTGGAAGGTGGACTCCCTATCTTTCAGTTGGAAAAGCCTGACAGCATACGCATTCCCACCACTTCCTTTGATGCACAAGGTACTTCTGAAGATCAAAGAGGAACGTCCGAGGATCATTCTGATAGCCCCAGACTGGCCAAGACAACATTGGTATCCACTGCTGAGGAGCATGTCCCGGGAACAAATATGGACACTGCCCCTGATCCCATTACTGCTAACACAAAACAACTACAACATCCTGCATCCAACCCTAAAAACTCTGCAGCTAACTGCCTGGAGCATTACATAACAGCAATTAACCCAAATTTATCCCAAAGGGTTAAAGACATAATCCTGGAGGCTCGTAGACCTTCAACAAGAAAGAATTATGCAGCAAAATGGAAAAGATATCTCATCTGGAGTACTGCAAAGGGGCAAGATGTGACACTGGTGAACATAGCCAACATCCTGGAGTACTTGGCGGAGCTCTTCCATACAGGCCTGTCCTACTCTTCCATCAAGATACATGCATCAGCTATTTCAGCAGAATACAGCTTGGATCCTCCTGTCTTCTCGCATCCTCTGCTCAGACAGTTTCTGAGAGGAATTAAAAATGTAAAACCTCCCAGGAAACCTCCATTGCCAACATGGGACTTGAACTTTGTGCTAGAAAAACTGACTCTTCCTCCTTTCGAACCAGCAGCAACAGCAGAATTACAATACTTATCCTGGAAGACTGCTTTCCTGCTGGCAATAACTTCAGCAAGAAGGGTCTCTGAACTACAGGCATTAATGGCAGTGCAACCCTTCCTGATCTTCCATCAAGATAGTGTCCATGAGAACAAATCCTACATTTATGCCTAAGGTGGTATCCAGAGTCTTTTTAAATCAGGCTATCCACCTTCCTACATTCTTCCTCAACCCACAGAACAGGGGAGAAAGGCTCTTACATACCTTGGATGTACACAGACAATTACGCTACTACCTGGACAGGACAAAAAACAATAGAAAAACTGACCAGCTTCTGGCAGCATATGCAACAGGAAAGGAAGGAAAACCAATTTCTAAACAGACAGTCTCCAAATGGATAGGAAATTGCATTAGATTTTGTCACTCCTACCATGGAAAGAAAACTCCAGAGAGCATCAGGCCTCACTCCACAAGGGCTACAGCCACTACCACAGCTTTCTTACGAGGAGTGGCTACCAAGGACATTATTGAGGCTGCTACTTGGACCTCTGTGCATACATTTGCCAAGCATTATAACTTACCTCTATACTCTAGATCCCGTGCTGGTTTTGCCACTGCTGTTTTGCAAGGGATCCTAACTACACCATAATCTCTTCTCATTTCCTCCTCCCCTAGTTTAGCTATGGTATTCTACCCATTTGTAAAGACTGCAGATGCATCCTTGAAGGACATAGTACAGTTTTGTACCTACCATAAATGTAGATGTCCGAGAGGAATGCATCTGCAGTCAGGATTACCCACCCTCCTTCACCTCTAAGGTACTAATAGGGTATATGCCAGTCTTCAGCTAGCTTGGGGGATCTATTATGGTGTATTTGTTTGTATATATGTACATACATGCTTATTTTGTGTGTTTGCTCTCTACTATTTGGAAACTTTGGCATTTATCCAAATTTAGCCATCCAAGAGGGCACCTGGCATCTGGGGCAAGAAACACTGAGGAAAATGGCGTCGGCTGATGCCTTTATACCCGAATAACTGCCGCAATGACGTCGGGTGAAGTGCGACACCAGCCGAAGCCAGACCCAGACTTTGGAATCCGGCCGACCGAAGGGCTGCCTGACGACAGGACAACCCATTTGTAAAGACTGCAGATGCATTCCTCTCGGACATCTACATTTATGGTAGGTACAAAACTGTACTTTCTCTCCTGTCTATCTGATGAATGTGGGCATCTTGACGCAATGTAGCAATTGCCTCATGTCCACGGACAACGCTATCCTCCTAACATCACAACCTGTGAGAGATGCACTTATCTAGCCAAACTGGAGGTAAAGCTCTTTCCAACCAAGACTGAACTTGACAGTCAAGAGGAGAAGGTAAACACTTGCACCACACCCATCACATAGTCTCACTAAACCTACACCACCAAAATCCACACATAGAAACACAAAAACATTTGTGGAGACTCCCAGTAATAATCTGCTCAGAGAGCTCCAAAGCAGAAACACAAGCAACCTCCACCCCCCAACACAACCCAAATGACACATGGCCCACAGACTGTGTGCCACTCAACCACAGCCCATAAGGCAAAACAATGTACCCAACACACTAGTCATAGGTGACTCTATAGTCAGGCACACTGATGTCCCACTCACCAGGCTAAACAAGGCGAAGGTTACTGTCAGCTGCCTGACTGGTGCCACATAACCAATGAACTCAGGTCACTCCACAACAAGGACAAATATGACTCTGTCATTGTCCATGTTGGTGTGAATGACCTGAGACATACCTCCCTGGACTACATGAAAAAAGACATGGAAGAGCTCTTCGATCTTGTAGCCCAGGCAGGTATGACCCTAGCCCTGAGTAGCATCCTGCCATTGCCCAAAATGATACTGCAGTACAAATATAAAATGATTGACTTCAACAACTGACTAAGCTTCTGGTGTCATTCTAAGGGGATCCAGTATCTGTCTGCCTGGGATGACATGGTCGACAGACCACGATGCTTTGCCAGAGGTGGCCTGCACCTGTCACCCCTGGGAATCTGGATACTGGCTAAGGCTCTTGCTGCCCGTATAGTGCCATTTTTAGGCAAGGTTCAAATGACAAATTCACCACCGTAACAGGAACAGGCAAGCAAAAACTGAGGGTAATGCTACTCAGTGCTAGAAGTCTAAATCTCAAAATGCACTCCCTCGAGGCACTCCTTAAAATGGAGAACATCGGTATCTGTGCAGTGACTGAGACCTGGTTCAAGGCTCTAGAGAGCACTCCTGTATTACCAGGCTATAACTCGTACAACACTTTCTGGCCACCTAACCAGGACCCTAACACCAAAGGCGGAGGTGTGTCCATATTCATTAAGGATATCCACACCTCCAGGCTAGTTGCTCAGCATAATGCATCCGAGGTTATCCAAGTGGAGCTAACTCTGGGCAAAACTGCAATCTAAATTGTAGCTTGCTACAGATCCCCCACCATGCCCCAGGATTCCCACTCCTCTTTTCTTGATATACTTGAAAATGTTAGGGTTCAACCAAACACCTTAATAATGGGTGATTTCAACTACCCCACCATTAACTGGGAAAACTACTCATGTACCAACTCCTTTGCTCAACGCTTTCTGGTATTCATAAATTCCAATGCCCTGGATCAACTTATCCACACCCCCACCAGGGGCAACAATATCCTAGACCTAGTCATTACCAACATGAGTGACCAGTGTTCCACACCTGAAGTCAACTCCTCGTTGGTCAGATCCGACCATAAGCTAATCACCCTAGATATCCACATCCTGCCCCCAGCCACCATTAAGGAAAGCATGGTAAAAAAATTTCTCCAAAGCCAACTTCATGCTTCTTAAGACATAAGTGGTGAACTTCATGACACCCATGCAGATGGACAATACAGTTAAGACCGCTGAATCCTATGCAGATGCACTCTATAAGCACTTACACGAGTGCATGGATCGTGCTATCCCCGACAGAACCAAGACGCTATCCTCCAAAAAAAGGAAGCCAATCTGGTGGTCCCCTGCCATAAACAAACTCTACAACAGAAGGAAGAAACTTTTGCAAAAGAGAGTTAAATCTCATGAGTGGAAGAGTTCTGTGGTCAGCCTCAGTAAGAAGCTGAGATCCCTTATAAGATCATCCAAAGCTAGCCAAGAAAACAAAATTGTCACTGATTCTACGGACGACAAAGCATTCTATAGCTATGTCAAGAATCTCAGTGGCAACACCCAGATCTGCTCTGAGTTACAGCACAACGGCACGAAAATTTCAGAACCAACTGATATTGCCAACGTCCTGGCAGATAGGTTCAGTGCTAACTTTGCCCCCTCTCACCACCTAAAGGGCCCATATCTATACAGGAAGAATGCAGATTCCCTGTAATCACAACTAGCTGCACTCTCTAAAGCCAAAAACACAGAATCCATGGGACCGGACAACATCACAGGCTGCGTTTTAAACAAACTTCAGAATGAAATGGCTCCCCCATATAAGCACCATGTTCAGTCATAGTCTCACATCAGGCTTTGTGCCCACTGAATTGCGCACAGCAACAGTTATGCCACTCCACAGAGGGGGAGCCACCACTGATCCTGGGAACTATCGCCCTATTAGCCTGATGAGCCTGGTCTGTAAGGCCATGGAATGTATCATCATGGAACTCCTAAACAAAGAAATTGGTTACCTCCATACTCTGGACCCCACCCAGTTAAGGTTTGTGAAAGGCAGATCATGCCTCCTGAACCTGATAGACTGCTTTGAGGCAGTCAACAAAGTTGTAGACGAGGGTAAGGTGGTTCACACAACCTATCTTGACCTTGCCAAGGCTTTCGACATCATCTCCCATTCTGGAATTATAGCTAAACTCACTAAACTAGCTATAAATCCCTACGTCACAAGATTGGTTGCCAATTGGCTCACTGACGGAACCCATACTGTAAAAGTTGCAGACTCCAAGTCTGACTTCAAACCAGTGACAAGTGGAGTACCACAGGGTTCAGTCCTAGGACTTCTCCTGTTTAGTTTTCTACTTCCCTGAAGTACAGGCTAACACAGAAGGCCTTTGGCTAACGAAGTTCACAGATGACTGCAAACTAGGAGCCGTAGTTGAGTCCCCAAATGATGTGGACATCCTGCAGAAGGCCTCACTGAGACAGATGCCTGGTGTCGGAGCCATGGCCTCAAGCTCAATGCCAAAAAGTACATTGTCATCCCTTTGGTAAAAACTGTGTACCCAAGAACTACCACATAGCTGGCAGTCTACTTAACACCGAATGTGTGATGAGACCTTGGGACCCGAGTGGACAGTAGTCTCTCCTTTGATAATCACATCGCCACAGTAGTTAGGAAATCCTTCTGTGTGGCACACCATCACAAAAGGGTTCTCATCTAGGAAAAAAAGAGGTCATTGTTCCCCTCTACTCTACACTCAGAGTACAACGCCCCTTTTGGAATGTACCTCACAAGACATCTGCAGCAGCTGGAATGGCCACAGAAGTACCTCACAAACAGGATTACTGGCCTGAAACAGATTCCCTATACTGACTGTCTCAAAAAAACTCCAGCTTTACTCCGTAGCATATCGCCTACTCCGAAGTGATCTCTCCCTAACATATAAAGCTATGTCAAACCCAGAGCTGTTGGACATGCTACACCTAAAGAAATTCCAGTCCCTCCCAGCTACACGCTCTAGGGACCAAAACCTTGTCATTACAATAAACAGGACATGCTGGAAGGATAGATTCCTGTCCCAGAGACTTCCCATACTCTGGAACAAGCTACCCATCTATGTCGAGCAAAGTTTCTCATCAGCACTCTTAAAGAAAAATGTTAAGTGGATGTGAAATAGGGAATACACCCCGGGGATCACTTTTGTGCCTCTGCTCGATAGGGGCACAGGAAAATAACTTTCTTGGGTGGCGTAAGCCAGGGATCTTTGTTGGCTAGGCTTACTTAGGCACTTGGGCTGATATCCTAGTACCTACCTACGAACCTATGATGTTCTGTATTCCTATCTCACCTTCATTCGTACATATGGAATCGGAGCCGATCCTCTGCTCCGACTCTGCCCATTTACAAGCTGGAAGTCTTCTAGTTGGCTCATGGCTAGGTAGATATCCCATGGTGCACCAGTACAATCCCCATATGTCGTCTGCCGCATCGATGAGTTCGGTTGTGCTTCTCTTTGGCTCTGGCTATGTTTTTGAATTTATTCAAAATTTTTGTACTTTCTAGTCAAAACTGTTATTATATTTATTTATTCATAGCGTAGTTTAGCATAGTTACCCTTTATAATTGTGCCATTGTGTGCAGTCTTTTGGTAAATTGGCCTTTTGGGTTCATTGTATTGGTATCCTGTGTGCTGGTTTTCGTGTTAATAGAATTAGTATTTGTAGGCGCCTTTTGTGCTCAGTTAGGCTGTGTGTTGTTCTTAGGCATTAGTCTAAGTTTTTGGTGGATTCCCACTTGCATATTTGTTTGCATCGTTAACAGAACAAGGTTCTGTTTTGTTTACTTTAGTCATAAGTGAGTTTTTTAAGGTTTCTGCTTGCTTTTTTGATTAGTGTTGACAGAATGAGGTTCTGTTTCCTTATTGAGTAAATTGAAAGTTTACACTGTGTTCCTGTTTGAGTGTGTGCCTTCCCTGCTTATTGTAATTTAACTCGGTCTGTTTTAGTTAAAGACCTAGTTGTTTTTAGTTTCCCTTCTTGCCCTGGCTAGGTACGTTTAAGTTAGAGGACCTAGTCCTCGTGGTGTCTTTCTTTTTCCTGCAGGGCTAGGCCCATTTAAATTAGAGGACCTAGTCCTCCCCCTTTTCTTCTTTCTGTGTGTGCGCTCATCTCTGTGAGAATGTCTAAAGAAAGTAAGGACCATAAGCCATCTGGCTTTAAAAAATATTTTAAATGCTCACAGAAGATGTCCATAACGGATGGCCGCAGTAACTGCATTTGCTGTCTGGGGGCCATCTTCTTGCAGGAAACTTGCTTATTTTGCCACTCTTTCAGTGCTAGGGTGTTGCAAGAAAGAAAAAAATAAGCTCATCCTAAAAGGTTTTCTTAAACCTTCCTTTGAGGAAGATCTGGCTAGCTCTTCCTCTTCTAGATCTTATGGATCTAAAAAGGAAAATTCTAAGTCCTCTAAGTGGCCCTCCCCGACACCGGCTGTTGTCTTGGAGCCACCTCTTAAAATCACTAAATCGGATAAGTCCACTGTCTTATCGGCTCCACAGAGCTCGGTGCCGATTGAGAGCAGTACTGTAATTACAGGGTCGTTCCAAGTTTTTCAGAGCAGACCACTGAGACCATTTCACAGAGCCGGTCTATGGATCCTCTACCAGTCTCCCCTATATTGAAGTCTCCGATACTGCAGAGATCCCGCTCTCCTACTCTGTCATCCAGGTCTTCCAGGAGTTTATCGGAAGAAGATATGGAGAGGGTAGTGCTGAGACTGTTGAAGTCCACTGCTTTACCTAAATTGTTGTTGGCTCCAACCCAGTCGGTTCCAGAGCCACTTGAGTCCGTTAAGCCCCCTTCGATCATTCCTCCTCCTAGCCATGCTGGTCTTTTGGAGCCGGGAGTGTTTGGTACTACTGGTGGAACCCTTGGTCCAGCTCCCCCTGTGGCTGTTTTGGAGCAGAGTTTTGCTCTGACACTCTTGGAGCCATCCATAGTGTCGAGGAGCCGAAGCTCCCCTGTCGGCCCGACAGGGATGCTTGGAACCGAACCTCTTTGGTTCCGAGTCTTCCACTTGGCGCGTCGACGAGGGTGAGTTTGGATCCTATGTCTATCTCAGAGCCGATGGCTCTGGAGCAGATGACATCCTCTGCCTCCTCGGAGTCGGGGAGGTCTTCAGAGCTGAAGAGGTCGGCATTTGAGATGATGAGTGTGCTGTTCCGATCGTCAGCTCCTACCAGGGGTAACACTCTACTCCCTAAGGCACCTACTTCTGTCTCAGCTCCTACTCTCTCCATGGACAGCAGAGATCCTCAGCCTCAGGAGCCACCAGCTGGTGGCCCGCACTCTTCCGATACCTCCCCGGAATATTCTTCCGAGGCGCCTCCACTGAAGAGGACATGTAAGAGGAAGCATGTAGACTCCCAGGATGAGTCTCTAACCTCTGACACTGACCTCGAGGAGTCAAAAGGGTCCCCTAAGTCGTCCTCTGTTTCCTTCGTAGACATCCTGGAAATCCTTAAACAGAGGTGTGGCTGGCCCACTGTCACCCCTTCTGATGAGAAGTCATTGTACCTGAAGGCTTTCGGGTCTCAACCTTCAGCCTCTTGGGTGTGTCTACCCTTCAACGAACTGATGGAGCTAGTTAGTCAAAAGGTGTGGGATACTCCTGATGCCATGGAGCCAGTCCCCAGGAGACTGAATAAGTTTCTTTCTGCAACTCCAGAAAAGGATTTTTTGTCTAAAGGTGTTCCTGTAGATGCTATGTTGGTGGCGGCGGCCACTAAGAAGGAGCTAGCTGAGACTTATTCTTCTGTTCATCCACTGAATAAGGAGTCTTGAACGATGGACAGATACGGGAAGTGCATCTTTTCTTCAGCGGCATTTACCCTTAGATCGCTGAACTGCCTTACTCACTTCACGAGGCTTCAGAGAGATCTCCTTAAAGAGTTAGGAGATTCTCTACAGGGTACATGTACTGAGCGAGTCCCTGACAAGGTGTCTGCCCAGTTGTCCACCTTGACCTCTGTTGTCAGCTCTTCCATGCGGCTCATTTTGTATGCAGCCGATGGAGCGAGTAGAGCAGCGGGTTCAGGAATTTCCCTAAGGCGTCATTCCTGGATGCAGTTGTGTAACTTTGCGGAACCGTTCGTCTACCTTTACCAGTGCCCCCTTCAGTTCCTCATTGTTTGGACCCAAGGTAAAGGGCACACTCACCCGGTGTGAGCAAGAAGGAAACATATAATGTTAAGTTGTCTATCTCGCCTTCATTCTTGCTGGATGGGTTCGGAGCCGACCTCGGCTCCGACTCGGCCACTCTAAAAGCTCGAGAGTTGGTTCCACCGGCTTGAGGCTCCCCTTATATCCCACAATGCTAGGCGAGAGTTACCTCAGATCTCGTTTGCCGCTACAGCTTCGAGGTTGGTTGCTTCTACCGGTTCCTGGTGAGTGTTACTTTTTACTTGTAAAAGTTACTCTTTTAAACCCCTTTTAAGTTAAATTTCTTTCTTAGTGTAGATTAAAAATCTTTATCCCCGACCCTAAAATTTTTCCGTTTCTGTATTAAAGAACCTTTGGTTCTTCCTTTGGGCCCTTAGGCCTTCCCTATCCCTAGTGGAGTGTTTGTGTTTCTTGTAGTTTACTTTAATTTTAGTGTACTTAATTCTAGTATTACTACTAAAATTATTATTATTTTTTCCTGACAGGGTATAACTTGTGTGTTTGGGTGTGTGTTTGTGTACACCTGTCAGTCAGGGATATGTCTAAAGAAGCAAAGGTCTCCGGATTCAAGAAGTGTGATGCGTGCTGTCAGAAAATGTCTCTGACAGACGCTCACACTTCTTGTGTCTATTGTCTGGGGCCTTTGCACCTGCAGGACTCCTGTGCTGTGTGCCATGGCTTCAGCCCCAGGGTCCTGCAGGAAAGAAAAACAAGCTAATTCTGAGAGGCTTATTGAAGCCAGAGGATTCCCTGTCAGTTTCAACAGGGAAGCCCTCTAAGGCATCGAGGTCTTCGGCTCCGGCTTCTGAGCCGAGACCTCAGGTTGTTCAACCTTTGCCTTTATCGGCTCCGGCTGGAGCCGATAAGTCTCAGTCCACAGTTTCTGTGGCTCCCTCCGGCCGGAGCCGAGGTTATTGAGGTACCCGTGTCGGCTCCGACCAGACCTTCGGAGCCGACAACTAGAAAGAGGTCTAGGTCACCTTCTCTTGGCTCCGTTCATTCGGCTCCAGGATCTCCCCTGCTGTCTGAACGGGCCAAAGGTCTCATTCCTCTAGGTCATCGAGGCTGTCCGATCATGACCTTCAGAGGGTAGTGAGTCGTCTACTTAAGTCCGAGGCACTAGCCCAGATGCTTCAGAGCCCGACTCATCAGTCGGTGCCTGCCCCGTCCATCAACTCTTTCCTCCTTGACTCTTTTGAGTTCGGAGCCGGGTCGCGTGGAACCGAGACTGTGATTACCGAGCCGAGACAATTGTCTTCGGCTCCGTCGGCTCCGTTTTCTTCCTTGGAGGAATCTCGGCGCGGACTTCCCTCGTCGGCTCCGAGGGTTGAGTGGCATCGGACCCTTGTCCGACCCCTCTCCTCTCGGAGCTTGGCTGGTGAGTTCGGCTCCGACATCGACCTCGGAGCCATCACTGTCGGTGCCGAGGGGTTCTTAGCTCCTCGGAGCGGGGACCTCTGGCTCTGCCTGACAGGGGTGCATTCGAGGTCATGCGGAGTGTGTTAGAGCCTGGCTCTACTCCACAGTCGGCTCCGTCCCCTCCCTCTATGCTGCCTCAGGGTAAGTCGACTCACTCCCTCATCCCGGACCGCAGAGAGCCAGCTCCTCAGGAGCCCCTGTGGGATTTCATCCTCTTCGAGGCCTCTCCTGATTTGGCAGAAGAGCCCCTCGGAAGAGGAAGTGCAAGAGGAAACACATTGACTCACCTGAGTCTTTCACGTCAGACTCAGAACTGGATGATTCTGAGGGTTTCCCACGTTCCCCTTTTGAAGATGTCTCATTTGCAGACATTCTGGAGATCCTGAAACAGAGGGAAATTGGCCAGCCCTCAACCCTTCGGAGGACGAATCTGTGTATCTTGAGGCGTTTGGCTCTCGTCCTTCCACCTCCTGGGTGTCCCCTTGACCCCCTCATGCAGGTGGTTGCTAAGAAGGCATGGACGGCTCCTGATTCAGTGGACCCCACTCCCAGGAGACCCTCTAAATTCATCACAGCTCCATCAGACAAGCAATTTTTATCAAAAGGAGTTTCTGTGGATGCTATGGTGGTAGCTGCTGCCACAAAGAAGGAACTGGCTGATCCTTCAGTGCCTGTCCATCCACCTAACAAGGAATCTAGGTCCATGGATAGGTACGGGAAGCGGATGTTCTCCTCAGCGACATTTACCATGCGTTCGCTGAATTACCTGTGCCATTTCACTCGTCTTCAAAGGGACTTGATCAAGGAATCGAGTGAAATGTTAAAGGATCCTACAGCTGCGGGTTTCCAAGAAAAAATGAACACGCAGCTGGCTACCCTTAATTCCATATCTAACTCCTCCATGCGCCTCCTCTCGTATGCGGCCGATGGAGCGAGCAGAGCCGCAGGGACAGGTGTAGCCTTACGTAGGCACGCCTGGATGCGGCTATGCAATTTTGCGGACCCTTTCAAGGCGTCTTTCACGAACTCCCCTTTGATGGATCATCTCTCTTTGGTCCTCAAGTGAAAGAAACCCTGACTAGGTGCGAGACTGATGGCAAGACCCTTTCTGCCGTCGGAGTCCGTTTTTCGACTCCTTCTAGGCCTTACCCCAAAGGCCAGAAGGGTGGGAAGATGTGGTTCCGTAAACAATCTCAAGGGACTTTGCCTGGCGCAGAGTCGCTTTTCCACCAGAGGCAGAGGTGGGAATAACAATGGTAGACGTCGCCCTAGGGGCAGGGGGTCCGCAGAACCAGGGCAATCGGGAAGCCTTCCTGAAAAGCCCTTTCAGCACCCCGGAGGTGTTGCCCGACGGCCCATCTTCGGAGGCAGTCGGGGAAGATTGTCACTGTACCCAGAAGCCTGGCTATCCCTGACTCAAGACAAATGGGTACAGTCCATCATTTCGAAGGCTATTCTATCCCCTTTCTTCGTTTTCCAAATCAGTCAAAAAATCCCTTCCAGATGTTCCACCTGCTCAAAGGGATATAGCAGCTTTGGAAATTTCAAAACTGCTTGCAAAAAGAGCAATTCAGTCAGTGCCAGCAGACCAACAAGGATCCGGAATCTACTCAAGGTTCTTTTTAGTTCCAAAGAAAACAGGGGACTGGAGACCGATTTTGGATCTCAGTGTCTTGAACAAATCAGTCAAGAAAACAAGATTTCGGATGGTCACGCTGCAATCCATTCTTCCCCTTTTGGGCAAAGGAAACTGGATGTGCTCTATAGACCTTCGGATGCGTACTATCACATAAAAATGAACAGACGCGCCAGAAGATTCCTCCGCTTCAGGCTGGGAACCAGTCATTTTCAGTTCAGGGCCCTGCCCTTTGGTCTCACCACTGCCCCCGGTGTTTACCAAATGCATGGCAGTGGTAGCTTCTCACCTGAGACGACAAGGATTCCAGGTGTTTCCATATTTGGACGACTGGCTTCTCACAGCTCCCACCAAGCATCTCCTTCTGATGGCCAGAGATTATACTTTTCGCGTTTGTCAAAAACTGGGTATTTCAATAAATTGCGAAAAGTCTGTTTTGTCGCCTTGTCGTACTATTACCTGCATAGGCAAATTTAGATACTATAAACATGTCTGCAAGGCTAACGAACCAAAGAATATCAGACATTCACAAATTGGTGTCACTTCTTCTCAACAACAACAGAGTCAAAGCCAGGTTAGTTCTAAAGGTGTTGGGAATCATGGCAGCGCTATACCTCTCCTTCCATTGGCCAGATACCACATGCGGATCCTTCAGTGGATGCTTTTTACTCAATGGTCATACCAGGAACTTCCAATGTCTCACACCATTATGATCACGCAAGCGTGCAGAAAGCATCTCATGTGGTGGATGTCTTCCCCCCAGCTCCTGTCGGGAAGACCATTTGTTCCACCTCCTCCGGTTGCTACTCTGACAACGGATGCCTCCCTGATCGGGTGGGGGGGGGCATTATCAGGGCAGGACAGTCCAGGGCACATGGCAACCAAACGAATGCCACTTGCACATAAATGTTCTGGAGATGAGAGCAGTGCTTTTAGCGTTGCAAGCCCTTCAAGACTCTCTTCCCTTGGGAACGATTGCAGTCCAGACAGACAATATGTCTGTAGTGTGGTACATCAACAAACAAGGCGGAACCAGATCATACCCCCTGTGTCGAGAAGCACTCAGACTGTGGCAATGGGCGATTTCTTCTCAGCGTTTTCTGATAGCAACGCACATCCCGGAAGTCCAATCACATTGCGGACAAGTTGAGCAGAGCTATACTCATGCCTCACGAGTGGTCTCTGAAAGACTCTGTAGTGAGAGAAATCTTTCTCAAGTGGGGTCAGCCTTGCTGCGATCTTTTTGCTACTCCCCAAAACAGCAAGTGCAGAGAATATTTCACTCTATTCCCTTTACCAGGCCAACCCAGCAGGGACGCTCTAGTCCAAGTTTGGCCCCGGGACTTCTGTATGCATTTCCTCCTTTCCCACTGATCTCTCAAGTAATACAGAAAGCTATCGCTCAGAAGGCCTCATTGATCCTCATTGCTCCTTACTGGCCTCGACAAGTGTGGTTCCCCTTTCTACATCGATTTCTTTTGGAGCGACCGTGGAATCTGGACCTAGTTCCAGACCTTTTGATCCACCAGTCGGGTCAGTTTCATCGCTCCCTCCCCTCTGAACCTCACTGCTTGGTTCCTCCAGTTCCAACCGTAGCCAGGCTTCCTCAATTATCTCACTCTGTTAGAGATATATTGATAGCTTCCCATAAATCTTCCACTCGAAAGATTTATTTGAGTAAGTGGAAACGCTTCTCATATTGGGCACAAGGAAAGGACATAGATCCTTTCACCGCTTCCATCCAACTAGTCCTTGATTTTCTAGCTGAACTCTTCCATGCAGGTTCATCTCCATCTACTCTTAAGGTTCAATTGGCAGCTATTTCTAATTTTCATGTGGGTATTTCTGAATCTGCCCTAATGTCCCACAAACTTTGCAAAGCCTTTGAGTTTTTCTTCTCAGACCTCCTATAAGAAATCCTCCTTCTCCTTGGGACCTAAATTTAGTTCTTGCTTCTTTGATTCTTTCCCCTTTCGAACCTGCAGCTTCATGTTCCTTGAAATTATTATCATGGAAAACTCTCTTTCTGGTGGCTATCACATCAGCTAGAAGAATTTCAGAACTTCAAGCACTCAGTTGTCGTTCTCCTTATCTTTTGTTCCATAAGGACAGAGTTTCCTTACGAACTAACCCGTCCTTTTTGCCTAAGGTGGTTTCAACATCAAATCTAAACCAAAGCATTGACCTCCCTGTCTTTTTCCCAGAGTATTCAAATAGGTCTGAACAAAAATTACACTGCCTGGATGTTCATCGTCAATTAAGGTACTACTTGGATAGGACGAAACAATTCAGAAAATCTGATCAGCTGTTTGTCTCCTATGCGGAAAGCAGAAAGGGACTTTCAGTTTCAAAGGTATCATTATCCAGATGGCTAACATCTTTGATTTCCCTGGTATATGAAATTAGACAACAAAAATTGCCTAATAAACCTAAAGCCCATTCCACCAGAGCTTTGGCTACTTCTTTAGCCTTCCAAGACAGACTGCCTATTGACACCATTTGTGCAGCGGCTACTTGGGCTACTCCTCACACTTTTATTTCTCATTATAAGTTGGATTTAGCTTCTAGGCATAGAGCTAATTTTGGTTCCACTGTTCTCAGGAGTTCCGTTAGGCCACCCGGGACAAGGTGCTAGGGACGCGGTCCCATCCAGCAAGAATGAAGGCGAGATAGACAACTTAACATATAGAAGTTATGTTCTTACCATAACGTTCCATGTTAGTTGTCTTCTTCGCCTTCTTCTTGCGTCCCACCCTCCTTCCCCCTGGCCTGGACAGACCTAGAGGAGTTGTGATCGTGACCTCTCTTTCTACCACCTCTTTCTTAGTCATATGCTATTATGCATATTTCTTGGTTCAGGATGTAGGTCACCCTTCTTTTTCCTGTTGTTAGAGGTGGATTCTGTTTTTACAGTTATACTGTTACTGTTATAAGCTGGGGTTAGCTTACAAACGAGATCTGAGGTAACTCTCGCCTAGCATTGTGGGATATAAGGGGAGCCTCGAGCCGGTGGAACCAACTCTCGAGCTTTTAGAGTGGCAGTCGGGCCGAGGTCGGCTCCGAACCCATCCAGCAAGAAGAAGGCGAGAAGAAGACAACTAACATGGAACGTTATGGTAAGAACATAACTTCTATCTCTCTGCCGTAGGAGTATGTTTTACTGTTCCCTCTAGACCATACCCTAAGGGTCAGAGGTGGCGGTAAAATGTGGTTCAAGAAGTCCCAGAGGTTTTTCCAGGATGCACAGGATGACTCCTCCTTCAGAGGCCGAGGAGGAGGAAATGGTAGATGTCGCGCTAGAGGCAGGGGCGGTTCAGAAAACTAGGGAGGTCGTGATTCCTTTCGGGGCCAACCTTACCAGTGCTCCTGATGTGGGGCCAGACTTTGCTTCTCTGGGGCCGGTCGGAGGTCGCAATTCTTTGTATCCAGACGCCTGGCTGGGTATCACTCAGGACAAGTGGATACAAAGAATTATTACCAGAGGTTGTGTCATACCCTTCTCTCTTCCACCTTTTGTTCCCAAGAGGATCCCAGATGTTCCACCCAATCACAGGGATCAGGCAACTGTGGAGGTCAACAAGTTGCTGTCAAAAAGAGTCATCCAAACCATCCCAGCAGACCAAATAGGATCCGGAACTTACTCCAGATTCTTTTTAGTGCCAAAACGTACAGGGGACTGGAGGCCCATCTTTGACCTAAGCAGATTGAACGAATCCGTAAAGGGCAAATTCCAGATGGTGACACTGCAGTCTATACTCCCGTTATTAGGGAAAGATAATTGAATGTACTCAATAGATCTCCAAGATGCCTACTACCACATAAAAATGGACAGGGCGTTGAGGAGTCCTCTACGTTTCCAGCTGGGAGCCAGTCATTACCAGTTTCGTGCTCTGCCCTTTAGTCTCACCACAGCCCCTAGGGTGTTCACCAAGTGTATGGCGGTAGTGACAGCTCACCTGAGATTTCGAGGATTCCAGGTGTTTCCGTATCTGGACGACTGGCTCTTGACCACCCCCACCAGGCATTTACTTTTTCTGACCAGGGATGCTACCATTCAGCTTTGTGCCCAACTGGAAATTTCTATAAATTGGGAAAAATCTGCCTTATTGCCGCAGAGATGCACAGTCGACATGTTGGCTCTTCTTCCTGTAGAAAGGGCACAGAATCTGGTTCTTCAAATTCAACGTCTTCTCCCCTTACGAAAGGTCAAAGCCAAGACTATTCTGCAGCTTCTAGGGACCATGGCTTCCACCATATTACTAGTGCCACTAGCCAGGCTACACAAGAATTCTTCAGTGACTCCTGTCGTCCCAATGGTCTTTTCAGCACCTAACATTATCTCATCACATTCTGCTGACAGAATCTTGCAAGAAGGTCCTCCTTTGGTGAGCACTACCCAATCAGTTAACCACGGGCACTTCATTTGTTCCTCACCAACCCGTTGCCACTGTGACCACAGATGCCTCACAGATAGGGTGGGGGGGCATTATCTAGGCAGGACTGTCCAAGGCACATGGCAAGATCACGAAGCTCACCTGCATATCAACGTTCTAGAGATGAGGGCGGTGCTCCTGGCGTTGCAAGCACTCCACGACCTTCTGCCTCTGGGGACTATTATAATACAATCCGACAACATGTCGGTAGTATGGTATATCAACAAACAGGGCGGAACCAGATCTTACCCACTCTGTCGAGAGGCCATGCGAGTTTGGAAATGGGTGATAGCTTCCCAGCGTTTTCTGGTGGCAGTGCACATTCTAGGGACAACCAACATGATAGCCGACAAGCTCAGCCGGGCAGTCCTGATGCCTCACGAGTGGGCTCTGAAACAGGAAATAGCGGAACAGATTTTCCACAGATGGGGACAGCCGTGCTGCGATCTCTTTGCCAGCCCAATCAATGCCAAATGCAGCAGCTACTTCTCCCTCATCCCCCCTCCGGGGGAGTCACCGAGAGATGCACTCGTTAAGGATTGGCCCCTGGGTCTCCTTTATGCTTTTCCTCCCTTTCCCCTCATTCTCAAGGTTATTCAGAAAGCTCAACGACCGAGAAGCAAACTGATACTCATTGCTCCTTACTGGCCTTGTCAGGTTTGGTTCCCCTTCCTCAGGCCTCTTCTCCTAGACTATCCTTGGATTCTGGACCCAGTTCCAGACCTGTTGATTCACATGTCAGGTTCGCTTCCCCTCCTTACCCTCAATTTGACAGAGTGGCTGCTCCAGTTCCATCCCTTCACGACTTCTCACCCTCCGTGACTCGTATCCTTACGTCTTCTCATAAACCTTCCACTAGGAGACTATATTCCAGTAAATGGAGAAGATTCTGTGTCTGGGCGGAGAAAATGAATGTTGACCTTTACACTGCCTCCATTCCAGTGGTTTTGGAATTCCTGTCTGAGCTTTTTTACCAGGGATCTGTGGCTGCCACTGTCGGGGTTCAGTTGGCAGTGATTTCAAATTTTCATTTAGGCTTTCAAGATTCTGATGTCACATAGGCTGTGCAAAACTTTCCTTAAAGGTGCCACTTTGTTGAGACCCTCCTTTCAAGAACCTGTTTTCTCATGGGATTTAAATTTTGTGTTATCCAAATTAACTTCTCCGCCCTTCAAGCCTTCTCATTCTCCCCCTTTGAAATTCCTGTCTTGGAAGACTTTGTTTCTGGTGGCTATCCCGTCAGCCAGATGGGTTTCAGAGTTACAAGCATGGTCTGTGAAAACCCCCTTACCTGCTTTTTCACAAAGACAGGGTGTCCCTTCTTACTAATCCTTTGTCCCCAAGGTCTGTTCCCATGCCACCTTAAATCAATCCATAGAACTTCTGATGTTCTTTCCAAATCATTCCAATGCAGCTGAATACAGGTTTCATCAGCTGGATGTCCATAGACAATTAAGTTTTTATTTACATCGAACTAAGGAAATCAGACCAATGATTTATTTCCTTCTCCGAATCCAGGTCAGGCCTACCAGTTTCCAAAGTAACTTTCTCTAATTGGATTTCTAGCTGTATCGCTTAAGTTTACAACTCTGAGGGTAGACCTTTACCCTTTAAAATCAAGGCTCATTCTACCAGATCTCAGTCTACCTCTGCAGCCTTTCAAGCCAGGGTCCCACTTGATATTTGTGCAGCAGCAACGTGGGCTACCCCTCACACTTTTATCACTCATTACAAATTGGATTTAACATCCAGGGGTAGAGCATCCTTTGGTTCCACGGTACTCAGGAGTATTTTTCCTTGAGCCACCCAAGAATAAGGCGCTAGGGACGCTGTCCCATATGTAAGAATGAAGGCAAGATAGGACTACATAACATAAAGAAGTTATGTACTCACCATCACGTTCCATGTTTGTAGTCAATCTTCCCCTTCATTCTTATGAACCCACCCTCCTACCCCCATCCTGGATGTAACTGGAGACCGAAATTATCATTTTTTTTTTTTATGGAGACCTTTTAGTATTGGCTTATTTTGTATATTTGTTATTATCTCTCCTAGTTAGCAGCAAACAAGATCTGGGAATTGTACTGGTGCACCATGGGATACCTACCTAGCCATGAGTCAACTAGAAGACTTCCAGCTTGTAAATAGGCTGAGTTGGAGCAGAGGATCGGCTCTGATCCCATATGTAAGAATGAAGGGGTGAGATGGACTACAAACATTGAACGTTATGGTGAGTACATAACTTTTTTTCTTCACTGTTGTTTCCTAACATGGCAGAGAAAGAAGAGTCCATCTGGATTCAAAAAATGTCAAGTGGTGAAAGCACAAGAGTCTGTTATTGGATGCCCACACTTTGTGTGTGTGTGTGTGTATTGTCTGGGACCTCTTCATTTACAAGAAGACTGCTCTGTTATTCACGGGTTTAACCATAGAGCCCTAGTAGAAAGCAAAAATTGATTTTAAAGGGGCTTCTTTCTTCTTCCATAGAGGCTTTATCTGGAGCTGTGTTCCCTAAAAAAATCCAAGAGGTCTAAATCTCATTCTCCAAGCCCTAGTACCGGTTCCTCGAAGACTTTAGAGCAACCTCAAAAAAGGCCTTCTCCTGATCCGACGACTTTGGATCCTAAAGGAAAAAAAGTCTAAATTTTTGGATCTGGTCTCAAACTTGGATCTGAAGCACACAAAGGGATTTATTGGATTCGTTCTCAACATCGGATCCAAAGGAAAAGTAAAAAAATATTCTGGATCAGACTTCTTCGGATCTGATGCATAAGCCAACTGAGCCAGCTACTCTGTCCAGTATTGTTTACCTTCCAAGGACTAGATAGTCCCCTCCAGTAGATCCAGTTGCCTCTCCCTATATGGTAAGACCTAGATCCCCTTCTGGATTTTCTACTTGGTCTTCCAAGAGCTTAATAGAAGATGTGGAGAAGAGTGGTAAGAAGTCTGTCACTACAGACTCTGATAGGTGCCCAGTCAGGTCAAGAGGTCCAAACTTCTGTCACACCTCCTTTTCCAGTACCTCCTCTGACTCCATTCCACTGTCTGAAGCTTTGGATGCAGGCCTTCTGGCTCCATCTCGCTCTGATTTGGGGATTCCTTTATCCTGTAATCTGAAGTTTGCGCTGAGCAATTTGGTTCAGTCAGATTCAGAGAGCTCTCTGAGCTGAGACTTCCTTGTCAGATCTGAGGTGTTGGAGTCGACTTTGAAGTTGTTGGAGCCATCTCTGCACCTCTGAGCCTCGGCACGGGTTAGCTTGACTCTGGCTTCTTTCTCAGGGAGGGTTGTCTCTGAGCAGGGAGAGACAATGGTCCAGAAGCTTACCTTTGTGGATCCTAGGTCTTCTCCCTCTCTGGGGAAGTTTTCCTTTGAGGCTATGGAGAGAGCATTGTCTGTCTCAGTAACAGACTTTTCCTATCCCCTTAGATCCTCCGTCTATAGCTTTGCTGCCTCTGTGCTCAGAGTCTCAACCCTCCACCGGGACAGCTAGTACTGAAACCTTAAGCCTCCTAACTAGGTATGCCAACTTCTTCTGATACCTCCCCAGAACAACATTCCACTGAGGAGTTCCCTAAGAAGAAGACCTGTACAAAGAAGCACTTGGACTCCCCATAGGAGTCTATCACAGAAGTTACAGACTTGGATGAGAGTGAAGGGTTCCCATGGTCACCACCTGAAGATGTCTCATTTGGAGGCATCCTTGAAATCTTAAAACAGAGAGGTGGCTGGATGTCCAGCAACGTTTTGTTTGTGGAGTCTGTATTCTTGGAGGCTTTTGGTACTGGCCCATCTACCTCCTAGGTGACTACACCCACCGACTAGCTCATTGAGTTGATCTCTTGGCTGGCATGGAAGGATCCCGACACAACTGAACCAATACCTTGGAGACCTGACAAAATTATGGCTACGTCTTCTAAGACCTTTTAAAGACCCTACTCCCCCATGGGACCTGAATCTGGTTCTGCAGGTTCTTACTTATTCCTCCTTCGAACCAAGAGCTGAGTGTGACCTTAAATACCTTTCTTGGAAGACAGTTTTTCTGGTAGCCATTACTTCTGCCAGAAGAATTTCTGAGATTCTGGCATTGTCCTCAAAACCTCCATACTTCACTTTTCACAGGGATAGTTTCATTACGAACTAACACACCTTTTCTTCATAGGTGGTGTCAGAATCAAATATTAATTAGTCCTTTAATTTGCCAGTATTCTTTCCTAAATTTGCTAACAAGGGTGAATAGATGTTGCATTTATTGGATATTCACAGGCAATTATGTGTTTTTTTTTTTTTTTTTTAACTAAATAGAACAAAAGACATCAGAAAAATCTGACCAATTTGTTTTTCATTTGCAGAAGTAAAATTGGGAACCCCAGTTGCAAAAGTAACTTTAGCCAGATGGCTGGCTGATTTTATTTCATTTATTTATAATAAATTGGACATTACCGTACCAAAACTCAGCTTAGATCCATGGCAACTTTCTCAGTTTTTCAATCTAGAATATCCATGGATGATTGCACAGCAGCAAATTGGGCCACTCCCCATACCTTTGTTACTCATTACAAATTGGGTTTGGTCTCCAGAGGGAGAGCACCGTTTGGTTCAGCTGTGCTCAGGAGCACCTTTCCTTGAACCCACCTGGGATCTTTGGTAGACAGGGACTCTGTCCCATCAGTTGAGGATAGAATGAAAATTGACAGCATCAGATAAAGAAGTTATGTACTCACCAGACATCAACGTTCCATCTGTGTCCACCCACCAACCCCCATCCTTTGAATACTCCTGGAAGAATAAGTGGTTAATGGGCATTACTGTCCTTTATTTTGAGTTCCAGATATAGCCTTCTTTATATTTTCAAATATTTCCTTTCTAACTCTATCTGAAGTACTTGGGGTTGGAGCATTATGGGTAAGTGAGAAGTTTGAGAGTTTTTGGTTAAAATGAGCTTTAGCAATAGCAGAGTCCGATCTGAGGGATCGGATCCAAACCCGTCAGTTGAGGAAGAATGAAAATGGTCAGCACAGATGGGATGTTATGGTGAGTGCATAACTTCTTTTTTTTAGAAAAGGTTAAAAAATATCCATGCAAAGAATAGAAATGCAGGTTCTTCAAAGATGCTGGGTAACCTATTTCTTTCTGTGCGGTAACTTAATCTGATTCCTTATCCATCTGGATTCAACCTGTGGGTTATCTGTCAGCTCTGGGACCTGCCATATCGCAAATATTTCATGTTGCTGAGCTCTGCCTCCTCTACCTGTAATGTTTTGCTCAACTAAGAATACCTCGGATCTAGTTTGCCAGCATTCCTGGACAGCAGCTCTGTCATTGTTCAGTTGAAATGCATCATTTTTCCTCAGGTTTTTAGCATGCCTTTGCTTCCTTTTTTTCTGTACCCTGATTAGTAGTGTCTTTAGGCATAGGTAGTAGGTAGATTCAGGTTAGGTAGTGTATGTTTAGGTTCATCGGTTGGTACTAGGCTATCGGCCCGAGGGCCTATACAAGCCTACCCATAACAATTCCTTGGCTATTTCTTCCCTCAATATTTACTTTCCTGGAACCCTGTTTAGCAGGGTGACTGACGTGATCCTTGGGGTGAATTTTCCGTCTCCCATCCAATCGTCAAGGTTCCTTTTGAAGAGGGCCAAAGAGACGCTCTGCTTGACCTGTATGGGCAGTCTAGTCCAGACTCTGGGGAGTCTCTGGGTCAGGAAGATATCCCTCCAGCAAGTTTGGTTCATTGTGATGACAAGGTTTAGATCCCTGGTGCATGTGGCTCTGAGGGATTGTGATTTCTTTAAGTGTAGCATGTCCAACAGCTCTGGGTTTGACATGGCCTTGTATGTTAAGCAGAGATCGCCTCTGAGTAGACGATGTGTGACAGAGTATAGCTGGAGTTTTTTTAGACGTCAGTATAGGGCATCTGCTTTAGGCCTGTAATTCTTTTAGTGCGGTATTTCTGCAGCCTTTCCAGTTGTTGCAGATGTCTTGAGAGGTACATACCAAACGGGGCGTTGTATTCTATAATGGGTCTAATGAGGGATGAGTACAGTGGGGCAATGACCTCCTTTTTTTCTGGATGAAAAGCCCTTCGTGATGTGGTGTGCCACATAGAAGGATTTCCTGACTGTTGTGGCGATGTGGTTATTGAAGGTGAGAGTACAGTCCACCTGTGTCCCCAAGTCTCATCACACTTTCGATATTTAGTGTACTGCCACCTATGTGGTAATTCACAGGTACATGTATTTTCCCAAAGGGGATAACTGTACATTTCTTGGCATTGAGCTTGAACACATGGTTGTGGCACCAAGCATCTGTTTCTGTAAGGCCCTTTTGTAGAATATCCTCATCATTTGGGGAGTCAATAATGGTTCCCAGTTTGCAGTCATCTGCGAACTTTGTTAGCCAGAGTCCCTTAATGTTGGCCTGTACTTCAGAGAAGTAGATGCCAAACGAGCGGTCCCAGGACTTGAACCCTGAGGTACTCTCCAAATCCAGCTCCAGACAAGCAACAAGTAGTCAGCTACTTTTACAGTGTGTGTTTTGTTAGTAAGCCAGTTGGCAACCCTTCAAATGACTTAGCGATTAATGCCCAGCTTAGTAAGTTGATCTACGATTCCAGAGTGGGGGTGGTGTCGAAGGCCTTGGCGAGGTCCAGATATGCTGTGTGGGCCGCCTTACCCTCGTCCACAGCTCTGGAGACTGATTCAAAGAAGTCAGAGTCAGGTTCAAGAAACAAGATCAGCCCTTCACGAACCCAAACTGGGTGGGGTCCAGTGTTTTGAATGTTGACAATGTCTTTGTTTATAAGTTCCATGATAATACGTTCCAAGGCCTTGCAGATCAGGCTTGTCAGACTTTAGGGTTAGAATAGTGACTGGCTTTTCCTGCCTCGTGTTTGAAATGTAGTTTTTTTTTTCTTGCAGGTTAACTATTACTAGTTTCTCTGCAGCGAGTAGGCGTATTTATTGTGCTGTACCTTTGACTTTTTTTCCCCGCAGGAGTTAGGGTTGTAATCTGTGAGTTTTTTGTCATGGATTGAAAGGGGTTTAAAAAGTGTGTGGACTGGGAACATAAGCTACATTCACAGGATACACGATAGGTGTGTTTATTGTCTGGGGGTTGTCCATCTGGAGTCAGCTTGCTCCATTTGCGAGGATTTTGGCTGTTGTGCTATTGACAGGAGAGTCGCATTAGTGTTAGAGACTCCTTTTTCCGGCGATTCTTCTACCTGTAAGGGAGAGGAGTCTGATAGGGATCGGAGACACTGATCCAAGGACCCCAAGTCTTCTAAAGGGGATTATAAGCAGTCTACCTTTCCTTCTGCTGCTTCGTCTGGTCTGCTGGGTCCAGAGGTTCCAAGACACTTGGAATTCCTTGTGTCTTTGACACTGCAGTCAGCTCTGACATCCCTGAACTGGTTGCCTTCAGTGCTGATTTTGGAGAAGGCTCCTTCCCCAGCCCCTTTCTGTCCAGGGGGGCTTCTTTGGGATGGACTTGGTTGCTTCTCACCTTCTACTCTACCAGCATTCTCACTGGAATCCTCCTGACCCCCCCCCCCCCCCGATTCAGGTGCCTCCAGTTTATTTATTTTATTTATTTATTTTATATTTGTTAACCGGGGGTGTCTGACTGAGCTGAAAAGGCCCTTTTTCAGCAGAGGCCCTGGGCGAAAAGCTCCACAAAGAAAAATTACAGATACATTTAGTTATTTAGACATGATCAGTATACACACAAATTACAAAAGACATGTTTTTACAGTGGTATGCGGCACATCAACAGTTACAGTGGAGAGAAGAAACAAAAAATATTAATTTAAAAATAAAGGTAATTAATAGATTTGTGGTGTACAGCTGAAATGTGGAACATAGTTAGAATACATACATAGTACACAGGTGCAGTACATACATTGTAGATTAGCCAGTGTTTGTAAGATTGAAAACTATTATCAAGTACTCTAGATTTAGTATGTATACCTTCACTAGCCTGGGGAGCATTCATGGCACTGCCATCTTTGCTTGAGATGTTGCCTGATGAGGTCTTTAAAGTAGGCTTTGGATGATGTGTTTTGAATGTTATTGGGGACAGAGTTCCATTTTTTTAGCCACTGAACTACTATATAGCGCATCTCCAAAGCTATTGTAGCTGTTGGTGACTTCTAGTAGTAGTTTGCTTGATGATCTAAGAGGCCTTTTGGCTGAGTGATGATGTACTAGGTTTTTGAGGGCAGGACACTTATTGGGGAGGTAATAGGTAGAATGACAGAGGCAGAGCTCATTGTAGGTTAGGAAGTTGGGCAGTTCAAGCCAGTGGAGCTGTCTCAAAGCAGTACAGTGATGAGTGCTATATGAGCAATTTGCAGCAAAGTGGGCAGTTCTGTTATAGCAAGCTTCCATTTTGCTTAGGTCAGTTTTGTTGAGATTAGTCAGAATGGGAGATGCATAGAGTAGGGTGGATAGAAGTTTGGAGCGAGCAATGGCTGATCTTATGTTGGTAAGAAATGGTTTGATATGGTAGAGTGATCCCAGTTTGGCATGTACTTTTTTAATAGTTAAGTTGAGATGACTATCATATTTTAGGTGGGAGTCTATGGTTATTCCCAATAGCTTAGCCTGTGCCACTGGAGCGATTGGAGTAGCATTTGTGGAGTAGATAGTGAATTGACTGTTATCAATGTTTTTGTTAGAACTGGTTATAATAATAAGCTGAGTTTTCTTTGGATTTGAGGATAAGTTGGGCTTTGGTAAGGTAGTTTTCAACGTCAGAGAATGCTAGTTGAGTTATTTGCAGGAGGGGTGGGAATGTTTTGTGCAGCACAGATTAAGGTAGTGTTATCTACATACTGAATGATAGATGCATGCTGTGTGGAGGTATGGAGGTCATTTGTAAAGACTGCGAATAGTAGTGGTCCTAAGATAGAACCCTGTGGGACTCCTGTAGTTACGGGCAGCTGAGGAGAGAGAATATTCCCATTTCACAGCTTGATACCTGTCAGTTAAGTAGTAGCTTTGGAACCAGGTAAGAGTAGAATTTGATAGGTGATATTGGTTTAGTTTGTTTAGCAGGATTTGGTGTGAGACTGTCAAATGCTTTGGACATATCCAAAAAAAGTTGACACCTGTAGGCCTTCATTTTTGAGACGGTTTACTGTGTCTGTGAAGCAGAGGAGGGCTGTAGTGGTACTATGAGCAGGTCTGAAACCATGTTGAATAGGTGACAGGATGTTGCTGTCTGAGATAGTTTAGCATCTGGGTCTGGATGCATTTTTCTAGGGTTTTGGCCAGGGGGGAGAGTAAAGCAATGGGTCTGTAGTTAAGTTCAGTGGAGGTCCCGCCTTTATGTATGGGTGTAACTTAGGATATTTTCCAGAGTTTGGGCACGTAGTTTTCAACAATTGATCTGTGTATGAGAGTGGAGACTGGGATAGCAATAGCATCTGCTGTGAGTTTCAAGAAATAGCTGGGGAGTAGGTCGGCTGTTGTTGAGGTTTTTAGTTTGAAGAGCATGCTTTTGATTGAAGTGGTGGAAACTGTTTTGAGGGTAAAGCTTGTATTAGTGCTATTTGTGTTGGGGGGGATAGTGAGGAAGGAACTGTCCTATGATACTAAGGATAGAATTGAGTTCACAAAGTGGGAGTTGAATTGTGTTTCGATGGGAACTTTTGTGTCAGGGGTGGTTGGTTTGGGGATAGCCTTTTGGGTGGATTTTAGTAGCTGGTTTACATTTTTCCAAAATTTTTGGGGGTTGTGTTGGTATTTAGTTTGTAATGTTGTGTAGTAGGATTTTTTGTCTAGCCGAATGCATTTTTTTGCATGGTTGCGCAGTCCTTGGTACTTAGGCTTTGTTTTTTTGATAGTAAAGCCAGGCAATGTCTCTGGACTTTAGGATTTGTTTGGTTTCTATACTGAGCCAGGGGTTTGTAGAGGTTCTAACCTTGCTTTTGCGCAATGGAGCGACAGTGTCTAGGTGTTGTAGAAATGTTTTGTTGAAGTATGCTACAGCCTGGTCAACTGGGAGGGTTTTTAGTGGGGGGTCCAGTCACAGTTACATAGTAAAGTGTTGAGGACCTCAGGATAGAATTTGTGTGTGTTCCTAGCGGATATATAGTTAGTGGTTTTGCATATGCTTGTTCTACTACGTATAAAGTATATTATGTTGTGGTCACTTAAGGTGTCTGGGAGACTGCCTCTGCGAGGGTACAATGGGGGGTTTTTAGTTATGACCCTTTTAGCTTTTTTATCACATCTAGTTGGAATTTGGACTAGCTGGTGGTAGCCATGGAGATTCATTAGATTACTTGGTGGTCCTGATATACAGGTGAACCAATCTAGGTTTAAGTCCCCCAGAATAAGGGTTTCTTGTATGTGGAAGAACACCAGGTTAAGAAGTCTTCAAGGCTAGCAGGTGTATTACCAGGTGGAATGTAGATCACAATTGTGGTGATGACCTTTTTAGGGTGAAGTTGAAGTTGTGAGATAAGTATGTCCCAATTATTGGGGGAGGAGTAGGAGTTTGGTAATTGACTGACAGTTAAGTTGGACTTTTACAGTAAGGCAGTTCCACCCCCTTTACGAAGTGGTCTGTCTTGTCTAATTATATTATAGCCAGTAGGGAGAACTTCTGAGTTAGCTATGTTTTTATTTAGCCAGGGTTTCTTTTAAAGCAACTATGTCTGGGGAGTAGTGTGCTATTGTGGCGTGGAGTTCAGGTATTTTATTTTTGATACTTTTAATATTAATCTTTAGCATTAAAAGATGGTTGGTTTTGCTGCTGTTGTTGATTTGCCCAGGGATGAAGAAAATGGGGGTGTTATGTTCTGACATTTGTGTTGGAGCAGTTTGTGTTTGGCAGGATGGATTTGGGCCTGGGTTGGAGTGGATATCCCCACTTATGGTGAGCCTGGTGTTAAAATGATTATACAGATGTTGGAGTTTGGTGAGGAGTGTGAGAAAGTATTGTGTTTTTTTGGAGTAGGAATGAGAGCATATGTGTTTAGTTCTGAATCGGTCCGTTATGTAGTTCTTGAACAATTGTGGGCAGATGTTATAATGTGTGGTGTCTGTATATGAGAGAGCATAATGTAGTGTTGTGCTACTAAGTTTAGGGATATTGCTAGAGTGATAACTTGTGGTATTGTAAAGAATTATGAGAAGACAGACTAGACTTAGTTGTGTGATAGTCATGGTTATAAAGTTTAGGTTGGTTCTAGGTGGGGGGTCTGAATAGGAATTATAGGGGTTCGCTATATGTGGATGGGGAAGTAGTGTGGGTGATATAAAAATGCCTAGTGGGAATGAGAGTGATTGGGAGTATTTTGTGTGAAGTTGGTGTGGTATAATGTGATGTGACTTGAGGAGCTGTGATTGGTGGAGGTGATGTGAGGGTGAACTGTGGGTGTGGCTGTGATTACTATAAAATTAGAGGTAGTGGGGGCGGGAGGGAATAGGGGGTAGGGGAGCAGAGAGAGCCCGAGCGTTAGCGAGCAGGGCAGAGCCCACTAAGACAAGAGAAAAAAGTAAGTATTACTTTACAAATCAGAACACTTTAAACAAATTCCTGAGGTCTAATGGCTTACCAGCAAGCAGAATGTAATTGCTGAAGAGCACTTGTGTCCTGGTGGGAGACTAGAAATTTATAGATGGCTCCATACTCAGCAGGATTCTAATATAGACTTAGTATTGGGGGAAGGAGATAGCACAAGGGTTGTAAACCAGGTGGAATGCAAAGAAACCAGAGAGGCAATCGGTGGAAATCAGTGAAGGCCTCAGAGGGGGTAAGTAATAATTCAAACTACCTGTAAAGTGAAGGAGAGAAGAGACAGCAAAGTTTATTAAGGTTGGGAGTGTGTCTTCACATTGACTTGCTGATTAGTAACCAGTTTGTGCAGAGATTAGAGTAGGGAGATACATTAGCAATGAAGGGGAATGTGTAGAGATGCAAATAATCAGGTGGGCCTCCAAGTGATGCAAACTAAGGCAGAAAGCACTGAGAGGGCTGCTTGATGGTTAATTTAGTCACAGGGATCTGAATTAAATGCGTTTTGTCTATTGGACAGTTAGGATTGCTGTACCAACTCGGGGGGGGGGGGGACGACGACACAAGGCTACAACAATCAGTTTTATTAGCAAGCTGAGAACTACTAAGAAATGCTGCTAATGTCATAGCTTCACTCTCATAAAACATACAAGTAGAATGCCTGGGTGGACTGACCCTGCTCTTGAGGCTCGAAATGTATATCCTTGTTTAGTTTGCAGTACTGATTCCTTTATATACTGTATGGGTGGAGTGGTAGCTGCAGACTGTAGATTTGCTTGAGTGTGCTCTAAAGAGAGAGAAAAAAAAGAGACGAAGCTAGTAGAAGGAGACAAAGATAGGTCAAAGGAAGTAATGAGATAGGAGGGTGTAAAAGATACAAATCTGAGGATAGTGTGGATAAAGCAGGAGAATAGATGCTACTGCTACAATTTGAGAGTGCTTTAACAGTTATCACATCACAGTGCCATAACTTTTGGAAACAGGTTAATAAATCATGCACAATACATTTATCAGCCAATTATCTTGTGCATACAAGAAAAAGGAAAACGAACACTTAGCACAGCTGAATCAGTGGCAGAGACAACTGTAGTGCTAAATCAGTAAATACTGTTTCTAACTCCATCACTGTCAATTAGATTTACATTACGGTTATAACAGCAGATGTTATGTAGTCCAATCTCGCCTACATTCTTACCCGTGGGTTCGGCTCTGACTCGGCCAAACTTTTCTAGCTCGAAGTCTTCTATTGGCTGGGCTAAGCAGGTATCCCATGCTGCACTGCTGCATATCCCCAGATCTCATTTGCCACTCGTGTAGCTCAGACGTGGTCTCGCTCTTGGCTGTGGCTAAGTACCCTTTTTTCTTGTTATCCTGAAATTTTGTTACAAACAAAAAGCTATTTTAATAGCTATTTCTAACTGGTGGTGTGTTTTTTTTCTGTAATGTGATTGTGGTTTGTGGTATCCTACTAGCTGGTCTGTCGGGCTAGGTCAGTTTCAGTTAGAGGACGTAGTCCTTCTCTCTTGTCCTGTGTTTTGCTCCTAAAACCGTTTGAGTTGGAGGTTTTTAGCCCTGGTCGTCTTTGTGTGTGCTGGGTTTTGTAAAATTTGTTGGTGCGCTTAGTGGTGTTTTGCGTGCTTGTGTCGTTTTTCTTGTCAGACAGGGACTTGTTCATTATTTGTGATTACTTGTTTAATTAATATGTCCAAAGATTCCAAGGAGCACAAACCTTCGGGTTTTAAAAAGTGCTCTAAGTGTGGTTACAAGATGTTCATCAATGATGGACATTCTGTGTGCGTCTATTGTCTGGGAGCAATCCATCTGCAGGAGTCCTGCAGCTTCTGCCATGCTTTTAGTCCCAGAGTGCTTCAAGAAAGAAAGAATAAGCTTAATTCTAAAGGGACTCTTGAAACCCTTGTTCGAAGAGGCCATGGATTCTACTTCCAGTTCTAAATCAAAATCCTCAAAGTCTAAAAAGAGGTCTCCGGCTCCTTCAGTTTCCTCAGAGCCACCGGAGAAAGTCACAAAACTTGCTTCGACCTCCTCGGCTCCACTGTCCTCGGGGCCGCAGAAGTGTCTGTTGATGGAACCGGCGTCGGCTCCAATTATATCGGAACCTCTTCAGAGCCAATCGCCCAGTATTAGACCAGTGTCACCTGAGAGGAGATCTCGATTTCCCTCCCCGTCCTCCAAATCCTCCAGGACTCTTTCAGATGTGGATGTTGATAGGGTGGTGCCAGTGGCTCCTTCATTCACCGGTTTTGGCAAAATTGTTTTCGGCTCTGTCCCATTCGGCTCCGGAGCCCATCCCGATACCTTCTTTGATTATTCCTCCTCCGAGCGCATCTCTGTCTTCAGAGCCAGAATGTTCCGCTCCATGTGATGCTCCTAGGTCGGTTCCGATGGCCCCCCCGGGCCTATCGGTACCGACGTCGGCTCCAAACCCGTGTGTGCCGTCCACGGGGTTCAGGACTCGGAATTCTTCAGTCGGACTTAGGGGGACACCTCTGGACACATTTCGGTCCTTAGTCTCCCGCTTGGTGCCTCGGCTCGAGGAACCCCGACTCCTGTCCTCAGACTTGGGGGGGCTGCCTTTGAGGCCATGCGGACTGCGCTGGCCAGATCGTCAGCTACATCATGCGGGTTGGTCATTCTGTCCCCTACCACTCAAATGAAAGTCTCTGATCACCTGTCTGTAGACAGCGGAGCCCCAAGGCCTAGGGATACCCCCACAAGTGGTCCCCAACTTTCTGAGGGCCCCTCAGAGTTGTTGCCTGAGGAGCCTCCTAGAAAGAGAACGTGCAAGAGGAAGCACAGACTCCCAGGATGAGTCTCTCACCTCGGAAAAAGACCTCGAGGAATCTGAGGGGTCCCCCAAGTCATCCTCTGATGTTTCTTTCTACGACATCCTGGAGATATTGAAACAGAGGTGACTGGCCGTCCAAACCCCCTCCGAGGAGGAGTCTGTCTTCCTGAAGGCCTTTGCTCAGCCCTCCGCCACCTGGGTGTCCCCACCCTTCGAGCTCCTGTATTTAAATTGTCAGAGGGTGAGGGAGAACCCTGATTCTGTGGAACCCGTACCCAGGAGACGCAATAAATTTCTTTCTGCTCCCCCGGGTAAGGAGTTTTTGTCCAAAGGAGTCCCTGTGGATGCCATGGTGGTGGCGGCGGCCACTCAGAAGGAAGTAGCAGAGACTTCTTCCTCCATCCATCCTCCTAACAAGGAGTCTAGGACCATGGACCGATACGGGAAGCGTACCCTCTTGTCAGCAACCTTTACCTTACGGTCACTGAACTACCTGTCTCATTTTACTCTGCTCTAGAGAGATCTCCTCAAGGAGTTAGATACTCTTGCGGGTAATGTGCCTGAGGCGGTGGCCTAGACGGTTAACTCCTAGGTCTCTACCCTCAATTCCATCGTTAACTCCTCCATGCAGCTCATTTCATATGCAGCTGAGGGAGCGAGTAGGGCAGCAAGCTCAGGAGTTGCCCTTAGAAGGCAAGCCTGGCTGCACCTTTGTCATTTCGCGGAGGCCTTCAAGTCTTCTTTCACGGACGCCCCCTTTGATGGTTCTTCTTTGTTCGGAACCAAAGTGAAAGACACCCTCACTAGGTGCGAGCAAGAGGGAAAGACCCTGTCTGCTGTAGGGGTCCGTTTTTCCCTTCCCTCTAGGCCTTGCCCCAAGGCCTGGCGGGGGGGGGGTGTGGTTCAAAAGATCAGAGGTTTTTTCCTGCTGCAAAAGGTGAGTCCCCCTCCAGAGGCAGAGGAGGGGGAGGTTATTCAGGGAGACGCCGCCCTAGAGGCAGAGGGGGCACCCGCAATTCGGGAGACTGCGATTCCTTTCGCGCCTCTCCCTACCGTCGTTCCTGATGGGATGCCCGACTGCGTTTCTGGAGCCAGTCGGGGGTCGAATATCGTTATACCCGGAAGCCTGGCGAAGCATCACCCAGGACCGATGGGTATTACGAATAATTTCCGGAGGTTATGTCATCCCCTTTTCGTCAGACCCCCCTCCAGTCAGAAAAATCCCGGATGTTCCACCTAGTCAAAGGGATCACGCAGCTTCAGAGGTTTCAAAGCTGCTAGGAAAGGGAGCCATCCAGCATGTCCCCTCAGACCAGATCGGATTAGGGACTTACTCAAGATTCTTTTTGGTGCTGAAAAGAACAGGGGACCTGAGACCCATATTAGATCTCAGCCGACTGAACAACTATGTACAAAAGTTCAAGTTCCATATGGTCACACTACAATCGATTCTCCCATTGTTGGGAGAAGTATGGATGTGCTCCATCGACCTCAAGGATGCCTACTACCATGTCAAAACGAACAGGGCATCCAGGAGGCACCTACGCTTCCGGCTGGGAGCCAGTCATTTCCAGTTTCGAGCCCTGCCCTTTGGTCTCACCACAGCCCCCAGGGTGTTCACCAAGTGTATGGTGGTGGTGACAGCTCACTTGAGACGTCTGGGATTCCAAGTGTTTCCATATCTGGACGACTGGCTCCTTAGTGCCCCCACCAGGCATCTACTAATCCAAACCAGGGACGCTACCATCACTCTGTCAACAGTTGGGCATAACACTGAACTGGAAAAAATCTGCCTTGTTGCCCTCACAGCGTGTCATTTTTATAGGTGCAGAGTTGGACACCGTTCAAATGTGAGCCTTTCTACCACAGAAAAGAATCAGTCTTACAGCAACAGGTGCACGCCCTGCTACCCCTGTGGAAAGTGCAGGCAAGATGGGTTCTTCAACTCCTGGGGACTATGGCAGCAACAGTTATGTTGGTCCCTCTAGTGAGATTGCACATGAGGCTCCTTCGATGGGTCCTCTTTGCTCAATGGTCTGTCCAGAAACTTCGACTTTTCCACCCTATTTTGCTGACGGACAGATGCAAACAGGATCTCAGTTGGCTTTGCACCAACAATCTGGACAGGGGAAAACCCTTCGTTCTGCTAACCCCGGTTGCCACAGTGACCATGGATGCCTCCCAGATGGGGTGGGGGGGCATTATCTCTGCAGGACAGTCCAAGGCACGTGGCAAGATCACGAGATACATCTGCATATCGACGTCCTAGAGATGAGAGCGGTGCCACTTGCTTTGCAGGCACTTCAGAGCTTTCTACCTCTAGGGATTACTGCAATACACTGGGACAACATGTCAGTGGTGTGGTATATGAACAAGCAGGGGGGGAGCCAGATCATACCCCATATGTAGAGGCCATGCGAGTGTGACAGTGGGCAGTATCTTCCCACTGGTTTCTGGTGGCAATGCACATTTCGGGGAAGTCCAACGTGATAGCGGACAGGCTAAGCAGAGCTGTTCTGATGCCTTACGAGTGCTCCCTGAATAGTCTTGTTGCAGAACGAATCTTCAGCAGATGGGGTCAGCCTTGCTGCGACCTTTTAGCCAGAGCCCCCTCATTGCCAAATGCAGCAGCTACTTCACGCTGATCCCCCCACAGGGGGAGTCACCCAGGGGTGCGCTCTAGTTCACGATTGGCCCTCCGGTCTGCTTTATGCTTTTCCTCCGTTTCCCTTGCTATCAAAAGTGATTCAGAAAGCTCAATCCTTGAGAAGCAGAATGATTCTGATTGCCCCACACTGGCCTCGTCAAGTCTGGTTCCCCTTTCTCCAACCCTACATTGTGGACACACCTTGGATTCTGGACCCACAACCAGATTTACTGAGACGCATGTCGGGACAGTTCCACCCCTCTCTGCGGACCCTTTTGATTGACAGCCTGGCTACTCCACTTCCGTCGTTAGTTAGGCTTCATCACTTTTCACCTGAGGTAGTTCATATTTTATCTTCCTATCATAAGCCCTCTACTAGGAAGATTTATTCTAACAAATGGAAGAGGTTTTCTATTTGGGCTCATACCCAAGGAATTGACCCTTACACAGCCCCAGTTGCTTCAGTCTTGGAGTTTTTGTCTATGCTTTTTCATCAGGGCTCAGCGTCAGCTACCATTAAAGTTCAATTGGTAGCGTTAAGGACAGGGTTTCTCTTAGACCAAACCCTTCCTTTCTTCCTAAAGTGGCGTCCGTTTCTAATCTTAATCAATCTATTGAGTTGCCAGTATTTTTTCTCTATTTTTAACAAGGCAGAATTTAAATTTCATCAATTGGATGTACACAGTTACGTTTCTATCTGCACTGAACTAAAGATCTCCGAAAATCTGATCAGCCATTTGTCTCCTTTTCGGAAAACAAAATTGGGTCCCCTGTCTCCAAAATCACCCTATCCAGATGGATATCCGGTTGCATCTCTTTCGTTTATTCATCAGGAGGTAAAGACCTACCGTTTCCAGTCAAGGCTGACTCTACTCGGGCTGTATCTACATCTACAGCCTATCAAGCCAGATTGTCTATGGATGATATTTGTGCGTCAGCTACTTTGGCTTCTCACACATTTGTTACTCATTACAAGTTGGATGTGGTATCTAGGGGCAGGTCTTCCTTTTGTTCCACAGTACTCAGGAGTATCTTCCTATGAGCCTCCCAGGATGTAGGTGCTAGGGACGCTGTCCCACGGGTAAGAATGTAGGTGAGATTGGACTACATAACATCAAGAAGTTATGTACTCACCATAACGTTCGATGTATGTTGTCCATCTCGCCTCACATTCTTGCTTACCCTACCACCTTCCCCCTTCCTGGATGGAGGTTAGGTCTGATTTATAGAGTTCCCTTCACCTTTAGTTTATTCTTCTTTACTCAGATGTTGTTGTGCATGGGGTATGACTGAGTTTTCGCAGCAAACTAGATCTGGGGATATGGAGCAGTGCAGCATGGGATAACTGCTTAGCCCAGCCAATGGAAGACTTCGAGCTAGAAAAGTTTGGCCGAGTTGGAGACTATATTCGGCTCCGAACCCACGGGTAAGAATGTGAGGTGAGATGGACTACATACATTGAACTTTATGGTGAGTACATAACTTCTTGTTTTAGTACATCATAATAGCATAGAGTCAACATAGCTGCAGTGGTAGTGTCAGTAAAAATACTATTCCTGAATGACAGAATCAACTAGTTAAATAAATAAGCAGATCACTCAGGAATCAGAAAAAATTAATACTAGTTGTATAGATCCAAATACAGCAAAAAGTAGGTATTACTTTACAAGTCTGAACACTTTAAACAAATTCCTGAGGTCTAATGGCTTACCGGCAAGCAGAATGTAATTGCTGAAGAGCACTTGTGTCCTGGTGGGAGACTAGAAATTTAAAGATGGCTTAATACTCAGCAGGATTCTAATATAAACTTAGTATTTGGGGAGGGAGAAAGCACACGGGTTGTAAACCAGGTGGAATGCAAAGAAACCAGAGAGACAATCAGTGGAAATCAGTGAAGGCCTCAGAGGAGGTAAGTAATAATTCAAACTACCTGTAAAGTGAAGGAGCTAAGAGACGGAGACCGTTCAGATCTGATCACTGGAGTTCTTGTCTACTAGATGGACTTCCAAACCCCCTTTGTTGGCTCAAGTCAGCAAGTTGGTCTTTAGCCTAAAATCTTAGGATTTAGAGCAGCTGAGGTAATTTTTACAGATGCAGATGCAGTTAGGCATCATTCATTCAGCTACAGGCTTCTCTCCCTGGAGCTGCATCTCAATCAGCTTTGTTTCCTCCCTCTGTCCCCATGGATCCAAGGTCACTGGGGCTGGTTGTGTTCCCTTTTTACAGGTCGGATCCAGTGGCTTGACTGATTTCAGCTGTGACCCCAACCTTGATTTCCTTGCCTCTGGTTACATTTGAGCAGACCATGGAGCTTTTGAGTCGAGGTTGGATGCGTCTGACTTGGTTTTTGGCAATTCTGGCTTCAGAGTTGTTCCCTTCCTTTCAGAGCTTCTGCCTTCAGTAGCTTCAGTTTGCTGCATATGGGTAAGTTGTAACGCCATTGGAATCCGGGGTGTCCTTGGGATCTTCGAATCCTAAGTTCTTTGGTTCTGCTCAGCCCACTTAGGCTACTGTGTGGGTGTCATAGAAAGGATGTGCTCCTAGCAGGAGAGGGGATGGTAGAGTGCAACCTTTACAGCCCCCCCTTCTCTCATATTGGAGCCTGTAACTTCCTCATTCTGCTCGTGGATAGTTCACCCCATTTGGCTCCATGGAATCTCTGGAGTTGGAAATTTTGGGTAAGAGGCAGTGCAAGAGGGAAGTACTTTCATTCATCTGAGGAGTACCCAATGGACGATACTGACCTTGAGGAAGGCGAGGTGTCACCCAAATCCCTCTGCAGTGACACCTCTTTTGGCAGTCTTCTGGAGCTTCTTCACCATTGTAGGGGTGGACTGCTGAAAACTGTTCCCTGGAGGCCTTGGGGCAAGCCCATCTGTGTCTTGGGCCGTTCCCCCTTCAGATGCACTTGTCAACATGTCTCAGAGGGTATGGACAGAGCCCGATATTGTGGAACTGATTCCCAAAAAAATACTTGCCCTTCCTAAAGATCAGGCACGCTGGAGTAAGGGCCCAGCCGTTGATGCAATTGTGGGGATGGCAGCCATCATGAATGACATTTGAGGAGAGCTCCTTGGTTCATTCTCCAAATAGGGAATCTCGGGTGTTGGACGATGTTGGGGAAGTGGTCTTATGCCTTAACCCCATTTAAAACTATTTTGCTGACTTAATCTGACTTCACTGGGACATTGCCAAGTCTTGACTCTTGATGCATTTGACAGACTACAGAATCTCAGAACTCTTCGGATGCTCACTTGTCCATCTTACAGTCCATAGCTAACCTTTCCATGATACTGCTCTCCAGTGTGGCTGATGCAATGTCCTGAGCCGCTGGCACTGGCATTGCCATGCTTGGAAGAAGTTGTGTAACTTTGGGGACTACTTTAAAGCATCTTTATCAATGCCCCTTTTGATGGCTCTTCTCTGTTCATTCTGAAAACTAGACACTTCAACCAGGAGCAAGCAAGGTGGAAAGATGTTTGTTGTAGTATGGTTTGCTACTCCCTCAACTGTCCTCCTCAGAAAACCTAAACTGGGAAAAGTCTTTTGTTCAGGAATTCACAACAGACTTTTCCTCCTGAGGGTTCCCCTATGTGGCAGGGGTGCTTTGCAGAATCAGGGCTCCTTTAGAGCTTTTCCTGGAGGCCCCATCAGCTGTCTTGAAGGGTTTCTTGACTGTCCTGCTCTGGAGGCAATTGGGGTAGCCTGCCTCTGCACGCAGAAGCTTGGGAGTACATCTCCTCAGTTGCATGGGTTTTGAGTTATATCTAGAGGCTATTGAATTTCATTTTTAGAAGTTCCAAACTTCTCCCAGACAACAGGAAACAGTCCGTGAGATTTAGAAGCTACTGGCAGATTGGGTCTTCCAAGAGCTTCCACCAGACCAGTGAGGAGGGTCTGTGGTCTACTAAAGATTCTTTTTGGTTCCAAAGGAGGAGGACCTCAAGCCAGTCTTTGATTTGAGCAAGCTCAGTCCTTTTGCAAAACAGACCAGATGGTTACTGTACAGTCCATGTTATCTCTGTTGAGGAAGGATGACTGGATATGCTCAAGCAGCCTCAGATGCCTACCATCATATTAAGATGGTCCAATAGATGTCTGTGCTTTTGGCTGGGAGCCGATCGTTACCAGTTCAGAGCTGCCATTTAGTCTCACCACTGCCCTCTGAGTGTTTCAAGTTTATGGCAGTTGTACCCTAGCTCAGGCTGCAGGGGTTTTAGGTAGTCCCTTACTTGTTTGGCTCCTAACCACCCCCAAGAGAGCATTATGCAGTTGTTTGGGTATCATGGCCAGTTAACAGAAATCAAGTCTCCATCCTGTCCAGGCTCTAGAATTTATAGGTTGCCACTTAGACGCCATCTCCAAATTCTGGACTCTGGAAGCCTTGCAGTCTGTGTGTCTTCTGCCTCAGGCATTCTCTTTGCATTCTTTTAAAAATCCTTTGCCTTCTCTTCTGAAACTGTTGGGCACATGGCTGCTTCCATCAGTCTGGTTCCCCTGGAGATGTACAACATGAGGGCTCTGCAGTGGACTTTGGCAGTGCAGTTGTCTTATTTAACACATCCAGTGGAGTTTCCCATAATTCTGACAAATGTATGTTGTGGTCAGGTGGTGGCTGGAGTCTCCCTTGGTGTCCACTGGAGACCATTTGTCTCCCCTCCCGACAGTCACAGTGGGTGGTTCCATTCTTGGATGGAGGGGGACATTTCGAAGGGAGAACAGTTTAAGGGACCTGGTCCTCTTCCAAGGAGATGAGGGTAGTCTTCCTTGCATTGCAGGCTTTCCATGATGTTCTCTCCAGGGATGTGATCTCCATTCAGAAAGACTGCTTTGGTCATCGGATATCTAAAGAATCAAGGAGGAACCTGGATTTTACTTTGTTGGGAGTCCGTAAGGGTCTGGAAGTGGGCAATTTCTTCTGAATAGTTTCTTATTGCAGCACACATCCTGGGGAAGTACAGCATTTTGGCAGACAGTTTAAGCAAGATTATTCTCTTTCCTTAGGAGTGGTCTCTGAAGCCGAGAGTTGTTGCTGGGATTTTTCAGTGCTGGGGTAGTCTGTGTTCCGACCTGTTTGCATCCCCATCCAACACCAAGTGTAGCAGCTATTATGCCTTAGCCCTCTCCTTGGGTACAGTCACCCAGGGGTACTGTTCTGTATGCTTGGCCTCCAGGTCTCTTGTACACATCCTGTGACCCCACTAATAGTTTCTTCAGAAGGCAGCCCGCTGCAGAGCAACATTACTCCTTCCAGAAGACATCTGCATGGAAGGTGTATGCTAGCAAGTGAAACATTTTGCTAGTTGGGATAAATCTCAAGGTTTTGATATTTTCTCAACCCCTTTGGAGGTGGTTCTAGACTTTCTTGCACATTTGTTTAAATCTGGTTTCAATTATTCTATGATTAAAGTGCATTTGGCAGCCATTTCCTCCATCTTCCATATATTGGCAGTTATGTGCCTCTGGCTACTCTGAAGATTCTAGAAGCCTTCCTTAAGGTTACATTTCTGCTGTGACCTTTTCTTTGGGATCCTGGCCCACTGTTGGCTATGCCCTTCATGTTGCAGGACTTGCAGTCCATCCATTGGAGTCCTCTGCTGCCATTGATTTTGAAACTTTTGTTTTGAAATACGTTGCTTTTGGTGGCTGTCACCTCTGCCAGGCATGTGTCTTGAGTTGCAGACCCTCTCTTCAACCCCACTGCATTTGTTTTTTTCATAATGATATAGTAAAAGGTGTGGAAGTGTCATAAAAAAATTGTCCTCCTCCTAAGGTGGATTGTATGGGAGGTTCCTGGTAATCCACGGAGTATTTATGGTCTGTCAGATTACTGCTATGTTAGTGTAACTAAATGAAGACTATGTTAAATCATGAGAAAAATCGTGCTGATAAATTCTGCTCGTACTACTGCCTAGAGAACTACACTGGAGTGTTTGCTTATGTGGATGACTTTGTATGGGATGTCTTGCAAAGCTTTGCCACTTCATTTGTTCTCGGAGTGCTGTCTTTCAGGTTGGCCTTGATGAGCATGACAACTTAGGTGATGTGCGATTGAATTTGGCTACGATTGAATGAATGGTAATGGTACATAAAGAACTACATAAAAGTACCTAATTCTGTTGTCATGGAACCATCAAGCTCATCCCAGTTGAAATGGACTTGGTTATTTAAAAAAAAAACAATAGATTGTCTGTGGGGTGCAAAACTAAGTAGACTAGGTGGTTATAGCTGACATTTCCTGTTTAGCATCCAGCATAACTGTCACTGTATAGCCTGTTCATGAAGATAGACTGTTAGAAAATCCAGTATGCAAAAGTGCCTATGAAAGTTAAACCCTTGGAGGTCCAAATCCCTGAAAGTTGTCTGCATTGATAATTCACATAGAGTCTTGCCTGATGGACACGCTCAAGGGAGCATTTGATTTGTTGGGAGAGCAAGGAAAATCCACACTTTTTTGCCTGCAGTCAGAAAAAAATATATAAGGGGCTGGTGCACTTTATATCTCATAAGAGCAACTCTTAGCATATCAGATAACTTTGGTACTGCGTTTTTATTTGCTCTCTATTCTGAACTCTCATTTGTAGACTGAAGGTATGACTTCCTTTAGATAAATTGTAGTGAAGATAACTGTTCTGTAGATGAGGGAGTTAAAGCAATTAATTCTGTGAACCATGTTGCAGAAGTGGTTCCACAGGAAATCCATCTAATTACAGAACTAATTCAAACTAAGAGAACCCAGTGTCCTTTTTCAGCACCAAAAAAGGCTGCTATTAGACTGCCTACGAAAAGAGCTTCCACTATTGGACTTCTAAAGGTGCTTGAAGGAAATTGGTGTATTGATTACTGAATCTGTGCAGAAGGTTAATGTATTTCATTTTCATGGATTGTCTGCACTTCCTACTTTTGAGACTCACTGCAGTATTTGTTTTATGTAAGACTGTTATAGCAGCATCAACATTGCTAGTTTAATATCAGTGTCTGCTTTATGCTATTAACTGTTTTTTTTGGCAGTTAATAGACTGTAGACTGGGCGTGTATCTCCAGTGAGATGTCAGTGCAGCGTGAGTGTTAAAACAGATATAGTCCATGTGGTTGGAATTCCACTTTTGTTAAAGTCTTTTTATTTTGTCACAACAAGGAAAACAATTTTTCTTGTTTTATCTGCTTTTGGGTAACAAGAATATCTGTGCTTGGTTGCTTCAATCGGTTCATCTTTTCCAGCCATATTTGAGTATCTGTTTATGCCGATTTTTATTTATGTAGTAATTTTTTGTTTAAGTTTTCATTGTGCAACAAAAAAAACAAACTAAAAAGAAAAAAAGCACCTGGCTCACCAAATAGCAACTTACACCACTTAACTGAGAATTAAGAACACATTAGTTTGCAGAGTACTTAATTGTAATGGTCTCTTTCTTAAGATTCTCTCTTGTAACTGGAGTGAATGTTATGCAGTTCTGTTAAGCAGGTGAGTTGGCTAGATTTTTCTGTTTCAGTTGCCTTATGCACTCTTTCTTCACTCCAGTATTACCTAGGTACTTCTTTGATAAGCTGTGAACCCATTACCTGTGTACATGTTTTTTCCTTATTGCTTAGTCTGGTACACTCGATTTTCTGATATGTTTATAATGTCAGTGTGTTTATTTAACTTTTTACAGTATTTCTGTCCTGCCTCTGTGATTATACTCTGTCTACCATCTTAGATTTTTGATTACATGTGGGATCTTTCTAATATGTAAGGAGATGCTGCACAGATGATGATCTGTAAATATGTTTCCATAGTTAATCAAACACAGCTGTACATTTTTCACACTTCTGATCTGATAGTGCCATGTTGAGTAGTTCGGTACTTGCGTATTATCGCAGCTGGATTTTCACGGTTGCGATTTTCCCTTACTTCGGTAGAAACGGGGCCATGAAACACTGGAAGGTGGTATTCAGGCTCTGTATTGGTGGGGGATAACTTCGGATTACCTTCGGAAACAGAAACAGTGGAGAAAACCCTCTTCCTATTTTTTGCATGCGTGTTGCACGCTTGAAATGTCATGCCTGCTGTCGGTGTGATGAATGGATTGTACTCACTGTGCGGAAGGAATCCTTCAGAGAAGGCAAACACAGACACAGAAGTGATGGTTTTGGTGACCTTTATTTTTTTGACAATTTGCGAATACAACAATGGTTAGAAGTAAGCAAGTGTAGCTAAAACAATTGCTCAGTGCCTGTTTGATTTCTTTGAAGAATTCCTTCTACAAGTTCAAAAAAATACAAACGAGAGTATGATAGCAGCCATGAAAACTGTAGCGTGCGTGTGTAATGCAAAAAACAGGAAGAGGGTTTTCTCCACTGTTTCTGTTCCCGAAGGTAATCTGAAGACATGCAAAGTCTGATTACCACCTTACAGTAAATGTAAACGTTTTGGGCAGTACTACACATTTACAAAGACAGTCTCAATTGTTTCATGCACTCCTATCTGTGCTGGTATGCGCATTTCGCAACCGAGAAAATCTGGTTGCGATAATACGCAAGTACCTGGAGTTTTTAAGGATATGCTTCTATTATTGGAAGTGCATTTCAGGCAGTATGTTTTTGTGTACTTTAGAACTATTGATGTTAAGTTGTCTATCTCACCTTCGTTCTTGCTGTTTGGGTTCGGAGCCTATCCTCGGCTCTGATTTGGCCATCTACTATAGCTCGAGAGCGGTTTACTGGCTCGAGGCTACCCCTTATCCCAGAACGCCTAGTGTCAGCTACCCAGATCTCGTTTGCTGCTTCAGCTGCGAGGTTGCTTCCTTACTGGCTCAGGCTTAGTATAATCTTTTTGATGATATATATTTTTTCTTGAAAGTTTGTCAAGTAATTGTCTTTTTAGTATATAGATAATTTTCCTTTATCCCTTTTTCGCGTTCTTGTGTATTTTAGTTTTGTTGGCCATCGCTCCATAACTCTCGGGCCTTCTGTTCCATTGAACTCGTTTAAATTAGAGAGCGCCCCCCTCCCCCAGATAGCCGTTTAAATTAGAGGCTTTCCTTCTATTCTTTAACTGTATGAAAAAAAAAACTTTGTTCTTGTTTTTATAGTATAGTTTTTTCATTATTTGTTGTGTGGTTGTTGTTACTATAATGTCTAAAGATACTAAGGTATCTGGCTTCAAAAAATGTGACTCATGCGGTCAGAAAATGTCTGACAGATGGGCGCACACTAGTTGTGTTTATTGTTTGGGCGCTGTTCACCGGCAGGACTCCTGTTCTATATGTCATGCTTTTAGTCCAAGGGTCCTGTAGAAGCGCAAAAACAAATGAATCCTTCAGGGATTATTGAAGCCTTAGGATTCTCTGGCTAAAGGTACTCAGCCAGCGAAATCCCCCAAGTCTGTCAAGCCATCGGCTCCACCTTCGGAGCCGACTCCTTTACTTGACCAACCAAGTATGTCGGTACTGGCTGGCACCGACAAGACAACTCCTCCATCGGCTCCATCTGCTATTTCAGAGCCGTCTTGGAGCCATAAGAGACTGAGGTCTCCATCCTTGGAGTCCATCCACTCGGCACCACAGTCACCTTTATTACAGAGTGAACGTAGCCATCATTCTTCTCACTCCTCTCGATCCTCTAGATTATCGGATCATGATGTGGAGAGAGTAGGAAGTAGGTTGCTTAAGTCACAGGCACTGGCAAAAATTCTGTCCAAGCTCACCTCAACAGGTATCGGCTCCATCCACCTCTATTTCTATTCCTCCTCAGACTACTTTTAGCTTGGAGTTGGAGACCATGGATCCGCAGGCAGTAGAACCGTCTGCGCCGATCATCATTTCTCCTTTGGTTCCGACGTCTGCTCCGATTACCTCGATTGTACCTTCTGTCAAGGGATCTGGGCACCGAGGCTCTCTCGTCGGCTTCGAGGGAGGGGGGGGGAGTGGCATCGGACCCTTGTCCGACCCCGTTCTCCCCCTCGGAGCTTCGGCGCAGGTGAGCTCTGCTCCAACATCGGCCTCAGAGCCATCACCCTCGATGCAGAGAAAGACTCCTGTTTCTTTGGATCCGGAGCTTTCTCTGCCTAGAGGTCGGGACGCCTTCAAGGTCATGCGGAGTGTGCTGTCTCCCGAGACAGCTCTACTGCCAGCTCCATCGGCTCCTCCCCCCATGGTGTCTGTGCCAACCTCTACTCCTCCTCCAGACCCCAAGCGTATGGAAACTATGCCCCAGAACACCCCATTGGGTGATCCCTCTATTTCCGAAGCCTCCTCTGATCACTCGGAGGAGCTTCCCCTGAAGAAGTTCAAGAGGAAGCACATAGACTCCCCTGAGTCTGTCACTTAAGATACAGACATGGATGAATTGGAAGGGTCCCCAAGGTCTCCCTCTGAAGATGTTTCCTTTTCGGGCATCCTTGAAATGCTTAGGCAGAGGAGGGACTGGACTTCCCTAGCCCCTACCGAGGATGAGTCTGTATACCTGGACGCATTCGGTTCCCGACCTTCCACCTCCTGGGTATCTCCTCCTTTCGATCCACTCATGTCTGTAGTGGCTCGAATGGCTTGATCAGCTCCAGATTATGTGGAGCATACTCAGAGGAGACCAAGTAAATTCCTTACAACCCCCCAGGACAAGCAATTCCTCTCCAAAGGTGTGCCCGTTGATGCCATGGTGGTAGCAGCAGCCACCAAGAAAGAGTTAGCAGAGGCATCTTCTGTTCATCCTCCGAACAAAGAGTGTCGGACGATGGACAGATATTTAAAGCGAATGTTTGCTTCAGCGACCTTTTCAATGAGGTCCCTGAATTATCTATGCTATTTTACACGTCTTCAAAGGGATCTTCTGAAAGAGCTTGGAGATACCCTTCAAGATCCTACAGCTGAGGGAGCACCAGCCAAAGTAGCTTCTCAGCTTGTGAGACTTAATTTCATAGTTGACTCCTCCATAAGGCTGATTTCCTATGCAGCCGATGGAGCGAGCAGAGCCACAGGGACAGGTATGGCTCTCAGGAGACATGCTTGGATGCGGCTGTGTCAGTTTGCGGATCCCTTTCGAGCGTCCTTCACCAGTACTCCCTTTGATGGCTCTCTCCTCTTTAGGCCTCAGGTGAAAGACATGTTGACCAGGTTTGAACAGGAAGGCAAGACTCTCTCTGCCATGGGAGTCCATTTTTCCACTCCTTCCAGACCTTATCCCAAGGATCAGAATAGTGGAAAGATGTGGTTCCGAAAATCCCAGGGACCCTTGCCTGACACAAGTGGTGATTTTTCCCCCAGAGGCAGAGGGGGAAACAACAAAAATAGATGCCACCCTCGTGGCAGAGGGGGACCGCAAAACCAGGGTGGCAGAGAAACTTTCTCTGCCAAACCCTTCCAGCATCCCTGAAGGGTTGCCCGACTGCTCACCTCTGGAGGCAGTCAGGGTAAGACTTTCTGTACCCAAAAGCCTGGCAAAATATAACAAGAGACAGATGGGTACTATCCATCATATCTGGAGGTTACAAAATTCCCTTCCATCAATCCCCCATAGAATCAAAAAAGCCTATCCCAGATGTCCCACCCAATCTAAGAGATCAAGCAGTCACAGTAGTTTCAAGACTGCTAGAAAAAAGAGCCATTCAAGAAGTCCCCGCAGACCACCCTAGGATCCGGAACTTACTCAAGATTCTTTTTAGTACCAAAAAAGACAGGGGACTGGAGACCAATACTGGATCTCAGCAGATTGAACAAATCTGTACAAAAAGAAAAGTTCCGGATGGTGACACTGCAGTCCATTTTCCCTTTTCTGGGTCAGGACAATTGGATGTGCTCCATAGATCCTCAGGACGCGTACTACCATATCAAGATGGACAGATGCTCCAGGAGAATTCTTCGCTTCCGGGTAGGGCCAGTCATTACCAGTTCAGAGCTCTATCCTTTAGTCTCACTTCAGCCCTCAGGGTGTTCACCAAGTGTAAGGCAGTAGTCACAGCTCACCTGAGGCATCAAGGATTCCAGGTGTTTCCCCTATCTAGACGACTGGCTCCTGACTGCTTCCACCAGGCATAAACTCTTAGAGGCACGGGATTATACAATCACATCATGCACTCAACTAGGCATTACAGTAAACTTTGAAAATTCTGCCTTGTTGCCCTGTCAGTCTATTACATACATAGGAGCAGAATTAAACACAAAATAAATGTTTGCAAGATTACCACAGGAGAGAGTTTCCACTATTCTTCAACTAGTGTTAATTCTAATGCAGAGCATAAGGGTTCAAGTTAGACATGTCCTCCAAGCTCTAGGCTCCATGGCAGCTGCAGTTCTTCTTGTCCCATTACCGGGTTTCTACATGAGAATCCTTCAGTGGCTTCTTTTCACGCAGTGGTCTTTCCAGGAACTACCCATGTCTCACATGATCCTGATCACAGAAACATGCAAAAGGCACCTTTCTTGGTGGATGGTCTCCCCACTAGTAATTCAGGGCAGACTCTTCATACAACTCCCTCCGGTAGCCACAGTGAACACGGATGCCTCCCTGATGGGGTGGGGGGGGGGGCATTATCTAGGCAGGACAGTCCAAGGCACTTGGCAACCTCACGAGTATCATCTGCATATCTGTGTCCTAGAAATGAGAGCAGTTCTCCTAGCATTGCAAGCCCTTCAAGACTCTCTTCCTTCCGGGACCATTGCAAGCCAAATGGACAACATGTCAGTGGTGTGGTACATCAACAAACAGGGCGGGACCAGGTCTTGCCCCTTATGTCGAGAAGCACTCAGACTGTGGCAATGGGCGATTTCCTCCCAACATTTTCTGATAGCAACGCACATATCTGGGAAATCCAATGTTATAGCGGACAGGCTCAGCAGAGCTATCCTCATGCCTCACGAGTGGTCTCTGAATCAGGAAGTTGCAGATCTTATCTTCCGCAAATGGGGACAGCCTTACTGCGACCTATTTGCCACTCCTCTCAACAACAAATGCAGAAGCTACTTCTCCCTACTTTCTCTTCCAGGTCATATACCCAGAGATGCTCTAGTCCATGATTGGCCTCAGGGACTTCTTTACGCTTTTCCCCCTTTTCCCCTAATTCCAAGACTCATACAGAAAGCAAAATCGTTGGGTTGCAAAATGATCCTCATTGCCCCATATTTGCCTTGACAAATATGGTTCCTGTTCCTACACCTACACCTTCTGGATCATCCGTGGATTCTGGATCCGGTTCCAGATCTGCTGATTCACCAATCAGGCGGGTTGCACCAATCCCTTCAAACTCTCCAGCTCACAGCTTGGTTACTCCACTTCCAACCTTAGCTAGGCTTCCCAATATCTCCCCAGCAGTCCGTGATATTATTGTTTCCTCACATAAGTCTAGTAAATGGAAACGTTTTTCTTACTGGGCAGAATCAAGAAATTTGGATCTTTTTTCAGCCCCAATCCATAAAATTCTTGAATTTCTAACACAGCTTTTTCAGTCTGGTGCGGCTTCCGCTACCATTAGAGTACAACTAGCTGCCATTTCTAATTTTCATATTGGTATGTTTAATTCTAGCATAATGTCTCATAAGCTCTGCAAAGCCTTTATGAAAGGAACATCTCTTCTTAGACCCCCCAGTTAGAGATCCTCCCCCTCCTTGGGATCTCAATTTAGTTTTAGCCTCCTTAATTTTGCCTCCCTTTGAACCGGCAGCATCGTGCCCTTTAAAATTTCTTTCTTGGAAGACACTTTTTCTGGTTGCGATCACTTCAGCTGGACATGTCTCAGAACTTCAAGCACTGTGTGTTCATCCTACTTACCTGGTGTTTCACAAGGACAGAGTTTCTCTGAGGACCAATCCATCCTTCATTCCCAAAGTCTGCTCGGAGAACAATTTAAATCAATCCATAGATCTCCCAGTTTTCTTTCCTAATCACAGCAACAAGGCAGAATACAAGCTCCACCAATTCGATGTACATAGACAATTGCATTTTTACCTCCATAGAACTAAGGAACTAAGAAAGTCAGACCAGTTATTTCTTATGCTTTCAACAAACAAGGTCTTCCAGTTTCTAATTTGACCTTATCCAGATGGTTATCTGATACTATTGCCTTCATCAGTTACGAAATAAAGAGCTACCAGCTAAACCAAAAGGTCATTCCACTAGAGCATTAGCCACCTCTGTAGCGTTTCAGTCTAGGTTGCCCATAGACTCAATCTGTGCAGCTGCCACTTGGGCAAACCCCCACACTTTTTTCTCTCTCATTACAAGATAGATATGGTCTCCCAGAGCAGATCTTCCTTTGGTTCTACTCTTCTGAAGAGTTTGTTCCAATGAGCCACCTGGGATTTTAGGTGCTAGGGACGCTGTCCCAAACAGCAAGAACGAAGGCGAGATAGACAACTTAACATAAAGAAGTTATGTACCTACCATAACGTTCCATGTTAGTTGTCTTCATCTCGCCTTCCTTCTTGCGTCCCTCCCTCCTTCCCCCTTCCTAGAGGATTGCGAGGAGTTCCCTTTTGTTTTCACTGGCTGAGCATCTTTTATTACTTCACATGCCAGGTAAATCTATAACTCTTTCCTTGTTTAGGTGTATTGGACAACCAGTTTTAGTAACTGTTATTAATGTCTAGTGTGCGCTATCACAAACTAGATCTGGGTAGCTGATGCTGGGCATTCTGGGATAAGGGGTAGCCTCGAGCCAGTAAACAGCTCTCGAGCTATAGAAGATGGCCGAGTCGGAGCAGAGGATCAGCTCCGAACCCAAACAGCATGAAGGAAGGTGAGATGAAGACAACTAACATGGAGCGTTATGGTAGGTACATAACTTCTTTTTTTAACTGTTGAAGTTTTAAGGTGACAGCATAAGTATCTGGTAAGATGTATGTGGGTATCTGAGATATGTAGTGCAGCTTCTCTTCTGGCTCTTCATGATTTCCAGTATTAATTCATTATAGATTGTATATGCCCAAGCATTAGTTATCGATGCCATCTCTTGTTTGGCTTTGTTAGTTTTTGACTTGATTTTAAAAATGCCCATGTTAGAAAATATAGTAATGTTTCTTCAAAAGGGAAAACATGTAAATCAGCTGTAGTATTGATTTTATCAGTTGGTTCAGCAAACTTTCCTCAGCTAAGTTTCAGATATGGAACTCCGGGTGTAGAATTCATGGGACTGCATGAAGAAAACAATTCAGTCATACAGATCCACTTTCTACCTGAACAGGCAAGTACAGTCCTACAGCATTAGCTTCTTTGCATGATTTGCTGCTCAGTTGTTCCTTTTGTCCTTAGATGTTATAACTAAAATCAGTCTTTTCTTGAATTAGTCTTCATCATGTAGGCATGCATTCATATTCTGGAATTTGGGCTGTGGGGTTCTGTGCTTCCTCACCCTCAGTATCACTAAGAGCTGTAACTTTATTTAGGCAGTTTTCAGTAAATAATGCCACACTAAGAAAACAGCTCAAGAGTCGCAGCATTATTTACTTTTATCTTTCTGTATAGGGCTTTAACAGTTTCCCACCCCAACAACACAAAGTACTGTAATTTACTTTGTGGTATTTGTTAGTGCAAAACACTAGGTCTAATCCTAAGGTTACAGCACTGTTTCATTTTAGCTTTCTCTGCAGGGGATGTCTGTCCCTCACTCAAATAATTGCTTCTCATTAAGAGTCAAAACTACAACTGGAGATGAACCAGAAGATTGTGTAACCATCCTTGGGCCAAAGTTCAAAACCTCCACTGGTGAAAAGGCTTTGTGTAAGCCAGGTCCCACAGTTTGGAGTTACTTGTCAGCAAATATAAAAATTGGGACTTCATTATCAAATTAAAATCAAACTAAAACATCAACTCTTGAGAGAATCATCATGTCCTTGCTTTAAGAACACTGGGTAATGCAGAATACAAAACACTGTCCCAAATTCATAGTGCATTAATTCATACTGTTTGAAAACTGTACCAAATCTAAGCACACTGTAGCTATAAATAGTGTTGTTCACAAGGCTACACCTGTATACTATTTTTATCTTTTACTTGATACATTTATCTTTAGTGTTCAAGTTGTGGTGTAGTTCTCTCTTCTGATGTCCCTTGCACACTGTTAAAATACCTTGAGGTATATGCAAGTATCCATTATGGAATCTGAAGTATTTACCTTTTGATTAATGCCTTATTTAGTCTCTCAGCAGTCTTCGTTTAACTATTTTCCCAACTTTTAATTTGTTGGTGGTGGTCTTTTTTGGATTCTGAATAATAATACTTTACAGGTCAATGTTTGAAAGCAGCTGCTGTTGGTGCATTTGTAGAGGATTTCCGGGAGGATTTTTTTTTTTAAATGTGGATTTATTTTTTTTATTTATTTAGTTTGCTTACTGAGTTAGTACACTGATCACAACAAATCATTTGCAGGCACAATTTCGGTGAAAAACTTCATGGAAAAAAAAATTCACAAATGTGGAGTAATCACAGAAGGTGGCGAATCCCATAGATGATTGTAACAGTATGTAAATATTAACAGAGTAGAAAAACAAATCTGAATTAATTGTAATAGTAAATATGAGAGGGAGTGTTGAAGCATAAGTGATGCAGGTGAGGCAGTTAAGTAGTGTCTCCAGTGGAAAAGCACTTGTAGTTAGATTTTTGAAGGAGGTGCCTTCTGAGTTGAGCTCTGAAGTTGGGGAAGGTGGAGACTGTTTAGGTGAATAGGAAGAGATTACCAGAGTTTGGGTGCAAGGATGGAAAATAATCATTATGGTGCAGTTTGGTTTGGGATTTCTGGAGTGAGGACATTATTTGGGACAGGTTGCGTAGGCTGTAAGGGGTGGTTTGTATTGTGGAGCTTGGCTGCAAATGGAGGGAAGGCACTTGGTTGAAATAGTTTAAAAAGAAGAGACTCAAGCTGTTGCACAATTCTGTACAAGACAGGTAGTCATTTGGCTTTGGAGAGAGTGGTGCAGTGTTCCTGAGCGGGGAGATTGGAAATGAATCTGCTGATATTGTTTACAGTGGAATGTAGAGTGGATGAATTTATTTTTAGAAGCTGTGGCTATGATATGTTAAGTATCGGAAAACTTTTGTATGAATTCAGGTAGTATATAATAGGCAAGTAGGTAAAGGGATGCTCATTAATTTATTTAAGGTGAAGATTGTCCTGGTTTTGTTTTTTTTTTACTTATGGTGGGGATGGGTGGATAGGTCAGTCATGCTAATGGGGCAGTATAACATTCTTTAAGTGTTGTGAGAGTTTGTAACAGTGTCTGACTGTTTAACCTGATTTCTTAATGGGCCTTAACTTTCTGTGGCTCAGTTATCATTGATTTGAGGCTTAAATATCTGCAGTGTTTCCTTTCATCTTTCTGTGCAGTTGTGTTGCTATAAATGTGTCTTGCTGCAAACCGTAACTCGGGCATACTGACTTCTGCCATAAAGGCTGCATTCTCATTGTTTTTTGAGTAATGAAAACCCATTACATGGTCATAACTTACCTGAGTTGATGAGTTAGTTCTATTCTTTAAAGTAAGTTGTCTTACAGGTGGGCTGGAAAGAGTAGTTGTAGATTGACTGCAGATTGATCTTATATATGGCCGTCAGTTGAGGGTTTCATGTGAAATCCTGTCTGTTGAGCTGTTTCCTGTATGTCACGTAATGTGAGGCAACTAAGAACATCACCTTTTTTTAGACTGTGGGTACTACAATCCGTCACTGAACCTTAACATAGCACATGAACCATCTTAACACTACTCTGTTTGACCTGTGTTTGTTGTACAGCTCTAATTACGTAACAGAAAGGAATGTCTAAACAGTCAAGTACAGGATAATTTAGAGTATCTTTGATTATATGCCCACTGGAAGCTGCTCTTCAGAAAGATGCGTACTGTAACACTTGATCGCAGTAGGTAGTGTACATTATCAAAATACGTACTGATCATATGTCTGAGTTTAAATATGCTCACTTAAAGAAGCTAGCAGTGATTTTTTTTAACCAAGTATAATGTGTATATTTCATACCAGTCTGACTAAAGAGTAAAAATTCCATTATTACCTTGCAGTTCCAAATAAACAGTATTATACTTTAGTAGTTGCCTTTATTTCATCTGCATTTAATCTAATTAGCAAAGGTGTGTGTAGTTAAGGGATATTATTTTGTTCATGCAATTACTGAATGTCTGTTAAAAACATGTTTGTAATGTGTTAGAGGTTTTCTCCCCAGACCTCCACTGAAAAGGTGTCTTTGACTAAACTCAAATGGATAAACCCATTAAAAAAAGAAAAAACTTAAAAACTAGCTTAACTGTTCATCACCATATTTTTCTTCTTCCTCTATGCTCTCAGTTAATGACATTCAAGCTGTTCCACTTTTAGTATGCCAAGATTTACTGCAAAATTTTCAAATGGGTTATTTCTTGATCTCCCCATTTGTATGCTTTATAGAGAATTTCATAAAATATCCAGACTATTTCTCCATGTTTTTACTGGGCTTTTTCTCTCTCCAGATTTTACTTTTTCACCCTAAGTCTCCGAGTTAAAATTTTTTGTGCTCTAGTGTGGTCATAAAATAACTGCCACTTTGCTAAGCTCATAAATATTGTTCAAGTATTCTTTGATGCCCTCCATGGTACTTCAATTGCTCCTTTTTATCATTAGTAAGATTCTCTTTGTTAATTCTGCTGTGCTTTTAATCTTGCCAGCCCTTTGATATATTTTCTATCAACTTTTTCCTATATTTCTGTTTCCCCTTATGTCAACTACAGCTTTAAAACATCCTTTCTTGCTCCCCATGTGCCACCACTCTCTTCTGACAGTTTCTTTCCTACGACTTCTAGAATCTTATCTGCTAGCGATTCCTTTAGAACCTGTGTTCTAAGTAGTGAAGTACCAATCTGCATCTGTGATCAGCACCTGGAGGCTTTACCCTGACCTTTATAGGTACGTAGTAAAGTAGTGTAATGAGATGCATCTCAGTTTCCTATAAGTAGATGACCATGTTTTTGCATTATTTAGTATGTATAATATAGCTCAGTTCTAATGTGTGTGAGAATAATTAAAATCCATTTGAGCTCCTAAGGCTACTTCTGCATCCTCCATTCCAAATAACTTAATTTGCTTAAGAATCTACTTTCTCTGGCTTCCCTGTTTGTGCCGTCCAACACATCTTTGTTTACATATCATGATGTTCATCGTGTTTCACTGTTGCAGTCATTACACTTGGGTTATCCTGCTAGCAGGCTACCCGCAGTCGGTCCGAGTTCCAAAGTCTAGGTCCGGTGTCGGTTGCTGTCGCCTCTTCCCTGACGTCAGTGCGCCAGGGGTATAAAAGATGCAACCGACGCCATTTTCTTAAGTCTTTCTTGCCGCGCGGTGCCCGAAGCAAAAGCAGTTCGCAAGTGCCGGTCGGCCGACTCCTGAGATTTTCGAAATAGAGTTTCAGAACCAAAGTCTTCATTAAAGCTAAGTACCCTGTTGGGGAAACTTTTTCTTGCTCCAGACCAATGTCGGTAAAAGTTAACAATTGTATTTCTTGTGGGAAGCAAATACCTCATAAGGACTTTCAATCTTACTGTATTCCTTGCCTAGGCCCTGACCATGACGTTACTAGTTGTCGGTTTTGTGCTAGATTCAACAAACGCACTATTAAACGTCTGTTTGATTTTGCTTTACATTACTTTGGCCGAAGGTTTAACTATATAATGCCGTCGGAACAACCGACCGGAATTCATAAAAACGCAAAGACATGGAAAAGGACAGGCATCCGAGGTCCAAAACCGACGAAGCCTCTTCTAGGCCAGTCGCAAGTTCTCAGTGAGGCGCTTTCGCAGCCCCTGACACCCGCTACCTCAGAGCCACAGGCCGTATCCGACACCCACATGGAGACAACTAGGCCTCTGGATACTCAAGGTATTGGGCCTACGGAAACTATTTCCTCAGATGGGTCCGGAGCCACTGAGCAGGCATCGGCTTCTGAGGGTGTTTTCAGACCTTCACAGCTTACTATTAAGTCCTCTGCAGCAGCCAAGGTACAGTCAAAGACACCATTAAAGACAAACAAGTACAGCATTCTCATGGACAGTCATCCATGCCAAAGAAACAGATGCTTAAAATGGCCGAAGACTTAATTACTTTGATTAGGGGTTCCCATTCCCCTCCTGATAAAAGGCCTAGGCAAGACACTGACTATGATTCCTCTGACCAGGTTTCTGTATCCTCTGATTCCTCTTCAGATCAGGGCTATTCTCTTCCTCCCTGTGAGGACTCTGATGCTGAAGAATCTATACCTTCAGCCTCTCCACCTGAGGATTACTCTTTTGGGGAAACTCTGCACACCATGAGGGAGCATTTCCACTGGGAGAGCCAGGATTATTCAGAATCCAAGAAAAGGCTCAGAGACTTTCTTTTACTGCCTCAGCACAGGCCCCTGGCTAATCCCCCCTGTGCTTGATATTGTTGATGGTTTTCTCTGAATCCAGTCTGTCTCCTGATTCTTTACCTCCTGCACCAGTCAAGCCAGACAGGTATTACAGGGTCCCTGACTCTCATAAATTTCTTTATAAAAACCCTGCTGCTGACCCAGAAACAATTTCTGAGGGTCCCAAAGGGGTTAAGGCTTCCAAGGCAAAAAACCCTGTCCCCTCTGATAGGGATTCTAGAGCTCTGGATAGATGGGGGAAAAAAGTCTACACTTCTGCTACTTTAGCTGTAAGGGCTTTAAACTGCCAGTTTCACATGCTTAAATATCAACAGTACCTCATGTATTTGTTAAAACAGAAAATGCTTACAAATTCAGAAAGTCCTGACAAGGAAATGCAGGAATTATTGCATGCATCTGAACAAGTGGGAAAGCATACTCTGCAATGTGGTTTTGATTCATTAGAGGCTTCTTGCAGAGCCGCAGTTACAGGCTCTGTCATTTGAACGCATGCTTGGTTGAAAGAACAGTTTACCTGAACATGTTAAAGTAAAATTATTGGATGCTCCACTACAGCATGATACTTTCTTTGGTGTTAAGGCAAAAGAGGTGTTAAAGAAAATGGAGGATAAAGCAAAATCTATGCAGACAGTAAAGGATTTCTTACAGGTTCAACCACCTAGGTTTAGCAGAAACTGGCCTTCAAAGAATTGGTCCTTTCAGGTGTCAGACAAGCCACAAAGAGGCAGATACAGACTCCCAAGAGGCAGATCTTGGCCCCAAGGCTCCTACAGACCTAAACAATGGGTTGCTTCTGCCCCCAAAGGAGGAGAAGACAAATCATAACCTTATAGGAAACAGTCCCAATTACTTCCCTCTACAAAGGCCAAGCACTTAACTTTTGGCAGCACCCCTAGGGGGAAAGCTAGCACTTTTGCACAAAACTGGCACATAATCACCCAGGACAAATGGGTACTGAATATAGTTTCTCAGGGTTACAGGTTTCACTTTCAAACCCTTCCAAAATCAAAAGGTATGCCGGACCTGCCACAAAACCAACGGGCAGAGGCACAAAAGGAAATTGCTGCTCTCATGGACATGGGAGCTATTCAAAGAGTACCACAGCAAGAACAGGGACAAGGATTTTACTCAAGACTTTTCCTGGTACCCAGAAAGGACAAAGCCTGGAGACCAATACTGGACTTGTCAATCCTTAAATACCTTCCTGGATGTTCCAAAATTCAAAATGTTAACACTGCAGCAACTTCTACCCATGCTGGCCAAGAAGGCTTGGCTAGTTACTTTGGACCTCAAGGAGGCATACCTGCATGTCCCAATCAGACAATCTTGCAGAAGATACCTCAGATTCATAGCTGGCTCAATGCATTACCAATTCTCTGCACTGCCCTTTGGCTTATCTACTGCGCCCAGGGTCTTCACAAAATGCCTGGCACCAGTAATTGCATTTTGCAGGCAAAGAGGAATTCAAATATATCCCTACTTGGATGACTGCCTTATTCAAACAGAGAGCAAGAACATTCTACTAAAACATCTGGTGTTTGTAAAAAGATTATTAATTTACCTAGGGTACACAGTAAATGAAAAGAAATCAAAACTAGTGCCCTCTTGAAAGATAATATTCCTGGGTGCAAGCTTAAATACAATTGCCCAGATGGCTTATCTCACGCCAGACAAACAAAGGCAACTGACTCATTACTTTCAAATGATGGCAACAAAGACCCAGCTCCCTGCAAGAAAAATTCTGCAGGCCCTGGGCTTCATGGCATCCTGCATTCTACTAATTCCATATGCAAGACTGCATATGAGGAAACTACAATGGTATCTAAAAAGTGTTTGGACTCAACATTGCCACAGCCTGGAAACAATAGTAACTATAATTCCCTGTCTACAACAGGAGTTTCGATGGTGGTCCCGGGCCTGTCACCACAACAAGGGACAACCTTTCACCTTACCCACAGCCAGGCAGACAATAACAACGAATGCATCGGATTATGCCTGGGGGGGGCATACATGGCAGGAAAATGTATTCAGGGCACGTGGCCCAAGGAACAAATGCATCTTCACATCAATCAAAAAGCGATGCTAGCTGTACAGAATGCCCTGACAGCCTTCAAGGATCTACTACATCCAGGACAACTGTTACTAAAAACAAACAACACAGTTATGTGGTACATAAACAAGCAAGGGGGCACACATTCCTACCCCCTCTGCAGGCAAGCCATAACTTTGTGGAACACAGCACTGACTTATCAAGTACATCTGCAGGCACAATTCCTGCCAGGAAAGAAAAATGCACTGGCAGACGAACTAAGCAGAAATCTCATGGATCCGTATGAATGGAAACTAAATCCACAGGTCTTCAGCATGATAACAAGGAAATGGGGACGGCCAGACATAGATCTTTTTGCCTCCCCTAACAACTGCCAACTACAGAAATTCCGCACAAGGACTTATCACTTACAAGCATGGAAAGTGGGTGCTCTTTCATTCAGCTGGAAAACCCTGTCAGTTTATGCCTTCCCTCCTCTGCCTCTTCTTCCCAAGGTACTCCTAAAAGTCAGACAAGAGAAGCCAAAAATGATCCTGATTGCCCCAGACTGGCCACGCCAGCACTGGTACACAATCCTAAAGAGCTTGTCTCAAGGCCCAGACTGGCCTTTACCTCAAATTCCTCATCATCTGACTCAACAAAGCAATCAGATTCTGCACAGTCAACTCAGAACCTAAAATCTGGCTGCATGGCAGATAATATAGTCACTCAGACCACACCTCTCTCTAAAGCTGTTATGGATGTCATTTTAGAAGCCAGGTGGCCCAGCACTAGGAAATCTTATGCAGAAAAATGGAACAGATTCTGTGCTTGGAACCAGGCACAAGGACTCGAACCACTTGTTCCAAATAAACTTCAGATTTTACAATATCTAACTGAGATGCTCGACAAAGGCATATCCTTTTCATCTATTAAGATCCATGCCTCTGCCATTTCAGCTCATTACAATACGGAACCTCCTATTTTTTCACATCCACTGCTAAGGCAGTACCTCAGAGGGGCAAGAAACATAAGACCCCCCAAGGAGAGCACCAATACCTACTTGGGATCTCAATTTTGTTTTAGAAAAGCTCACACTGCCTTCTTTTGAGCCAGCCAACACAGCTGATATAAAATTCTTATCATGGAAAACTGCTCTGCTCCTAGTAATAACTTCAGCAAAAAGAGTCTCAGAGTTACAGGCATTAATGGCAGTGGAACCTTTCATCATTTTTCATCAGGACAGTGTCTCTCGAAGGACAAATCCAACATTTATGCCAAAGGTGGTTTCCAGTGTGGCTCTAAACCAAACCATTCATTTGCCAACTTTATATTCAAATCCTCAGAATAAAGGGGAGAGACTTCTGCACACTTTGGACATAGACAGCTACGATTCTACTTGGACAAAACAAAAGCTTTCAGAAAAACTGAGCAACTGTTTGTAGCTTATGCTGCAGGATCACAAGGAAAGCCTATCTCAAAGCAGACAGTTTCAAAACAGATAGGACATTGCATTCCCTTCTGCTATGCACAACATGGCAAATCAGTGTCTAAGGGCATTAGGCCACATTCTACCAGAGCAGCAGCCACTTCAGCAGCCTTTCTTAGAGGAGTACCAACCATAGACATTTTAGAAGCTGCAACCTGGAGTTCAGTGCACACTTTCACCAAGCACTACCACTTGCCTCTCTACTCTAAATCCAGAGCAGGCTTTGCCACTGCAGTTCTGCAGGGCCTGGTAGCCTCACCTAATCCTGTTTAGGCCCAGCCACCCAATCTCAGCTTTGGGATTCAACCCAAGTGTAATGACTGCAACAGTGAAACACGATGAACATAGTACAGTTGTGTACCTACCATAAATGTAGATGTTCAAGTGTATTCACTGTTGCAGTCCAGGTTACCCACCATCCCCCTTTTCATTGCTGCAACTTTTCTGCACTTCTCAACTCTATACAACCTATGTGGTGTATTTGCTTGTAGATGAAGGAAATGTTTATTTTAGTACATGCATGTTTTTTTTGGCATACTTTTTCCAGCCTTTCCAATTTGGGGGCGGCACCTGACATCTGGGGCAAGTAAAACTGAAGAAAATGGGGTCTTTTGCATCTTTTATACCCCTGGCGCACTGATGCCAGGGAAGAGGCGACAGCAACCGACGCCGGACCTAGACTTTGGAACTCGGGCCGACTGCGGGTAGCCTGCCAGCAGGATAACCCAAGTGTAATGACTGCAACAGTGAATACACTCGAACATCTACATTTATGGTAGGTACACAACTGTACTTTCTATTCCTCCCCTGCCCCAATGATTAGAATCCCTTGCAGGAAACTTGTTTCTCCTAGCAGTGTTCATTATTCCCACTGATATAGTAGCCTTTATGATGTACAGGTTGTTTCCTACTTAGGAAACAGCCAATGGCCAGCTTTAAAATTCTGTGGCTTGCCACCCCCCCAAACTCCTTCACTCTTGACTGCTTATTGGCTATTTGCAAAGAAGGAAATGACAGTCATAATGAAGTTTTCTTCAGTACTTTGCTGTGAAAAGAATGAACATCTCTGGCTTCACAGGAGCAGTTTCCCTTAAACCCAAAAATGTAAGACAGATGACCAACACTTGGCTATGCACCTGCTCTACTCCAGGCTAGTCTCACTTCTTTTTCATCTTCCCTACTCCCCCTTTTTTATGTTAAATGCATATATAAATATATGTGTCATCGCTCAAACATAAACAACACTGTTACACATACGACATCTTGGTTATTACATATATTTTATACTTATTAATTTATGTTGAAACTTTTCAGATGTTATAGTTAAAAATGAAAGCTGTTATTGTAAAATTTTGAAAGCTGTGTTTGAATTGCAACTTATGTCTGTACTTGGAGATTTTCTTCCTAGGCCTCCACTGAAAATGGGTTCTGCTAACCCAGTCAGACTATAAATAATAATAAACAAATGTCAAATTAAACAAAGCAGTCTTTTTCTGGCAAACCAAGTGCAGAAAAGTGAATGAAAAACAAGGGAATGTTTTTAAGAAAAAGGGGAAAACAGTACAGAATGACTATGGCAGCACTCTTTACCCTCTACTCTGCTAGTATCTCTACAAAGCTGTCCTTCATACTGGCCCTCAACATTCCACTGTGGCAAAAGATTTTCATATTTTATTATAGGATATAAAAGTGGTAGAGGAGCTTTACAGATTGAACTTGATACAAAAGCCTCCTTTCATAGGAATCACCTCCTGTCCTATGAAACAGAATATTTTCCTCTGGATGTTCTTCATGTTTCACTGTTGCAGTCATTACATTTGGGTAATCTGCTGGCAGGTTGCCCTCAGTTGGCCTGAATTCCAAAGTCTTGGGTCCTGCGTCGGTTGCTGTCTCCTCTTCCATGATGTCAGGTCGTCAGGGGTATAAAACATTCATCAGACACCATTTTCTTTATCTTTCTTGCCGCACAGTGCCCGAAGCAGAAGCATTTCGCAAGTGCAGGTTGGCCGACTACTGAAATATTCACGTTAGAGTTTCAGAACCGAAGTCTTCAATAAAGCTAAGTACCCCGTTGGGGAAACTTTTTCTTGCTTTTTACTGATGTCAGAAAAAGTTAATAATTTTATTACTTGTGGGAAGCAAATACCTCATAAGGATTTCTATTTATACTGTATTCCTTGCCTAGGCCCTGATCACAACGTGCCTGGCTGTCGGTTTTGTGCTAGTTTTAACCAACACACTATTAAGCGTCAGTATATTTTTGCATCGAAGTATTTTGGAAACAGATTTAACTACCCAGAAATGTCATCGGATAGCAATCCAACTACCGGAGTACATAAAAAACGCAAAGAAAAGGACAGAGAAAGGCAGTCGAGATCCAAAACCGACGACTAAACTTCTAAGCCAGTCGCTGGTTCGCCGGTACTCAGGTGCTTTCGCAGCCCCAGATACCCGCTACCTTCGAGTCGCAGGCCTCTACCGATACCCATGTGGAGTCCGGCATGCCGCAAGATACTCAAGGTATTGGACCGACGGATGTATCTCCCTCGGATGGGTCCGGAACCGCTGAGCAGGCACCAGCTTCTGAGGGTGTATTCAGACCTCAACATTTTTATATCAAATCGACGAAAGCTGCAAAACCAAAGGCAAAGACACCTTCTAAAACTAAAAAAACGACGCCTGAGCCACGTGCACAGGCCTCTATGCCTAAAAAACAGATGAACAAAATGGCTGAAGACGTTTTTACCTTAATCAGGGTACCCCTCCCCCTCCAGATAAGAGGCCTAGGCAAGACACTGACTGAATCTTCAGATCAGGTTTGTGTTTCTTCTGATTCCTCTTCTGATAAGGAATTATCTTTACCTCCTTATGAGGATTCTGATGCTGAGGAGTGTATTCCATCTGCATCTTTTCCTGAAGATTATTCATTTGGAGAAACCTTGCATACTTTGAGGGAGCATTTTCACTGGGAGAATCAAGACTTCTCAGAATAAAAAAAGAGGCTCAGGGATTTCCTCCTTCTCCCTCAGCACAAGCCTTTAGCCATTGCTCCTGTGTTAGACATTGTGGATGATGTTTTTTCGAAGTCAAGCCTGACCCCTGACTCCCTACCTCCGGCTCCCAGTAAGCCTTACAGGTATTACAGGGTTCCTGACTCAAATTAATATTTAGAAACCCTGCTGCTGATCCTGAAACTGTCACAGGGTTCAAAGGGAGTTAAGGCCTCAACAGCAAAAAAACCTACCCCCTCTGACAGAGATTCAAGGGCGCTGGACAGATGGGGAAAAAAGGTTTATACATCTGCAACCTCGGCAATCAGGGCCTTAAACTGTCAATTTAATATGCTTAAGTACCAACAACATGTTATGGGATTGCCGAACAGAAAATGATGTTGATTTCAGAATGTGCAGAAAATAAGGAATTGCAGGAATTATTGCATGCAGCTGAACAAGTTGGAAAGCATACTTTGCAATGTGGTTTTGATTCTTTAGAGGGCGCTCCTGCAGGGCCGCAGTTACTGGATCTGTGATTAGGAGGCATGCCTGGTTAAAGGGACAAAATTTGCCTGATCATGTTAAAGCTAAATTGCTAGATGCACCTTTACAGCACTATTCTCTGTTTGGTATTAAGGCAGAAGAGGTTTTAAAGAAAATGGAAGACAAAGCTAAGTCTATGCAAACTGTTAAAGATTTCTTACAGGTGAAGCCACCTAGAGTCAGTAGAGACTGGCCTACAAAAAATTGGTCCTTTCCTGTGTCAGACAGAGCTCAAAGGGGCAAATCCAGATGCCCAAAGGGTTCCGGGTACCAGGTTCAAGACCTCATATAGGTCAAAGCAATGGGGGCGCATCCACCTCCAAATCTGGAGAAGATAAAGCGCAAACCTACAGAAAGCAATCCCAATGACTTCCCTCTGCCTACACCAAGCACTTAATCTATTGGCAGCACCATAGGGGGAAAATTAGCACTTTTTGCTCAAAATTGGCAGTTAATAACCCAGGACAAGTGGGTACTGAACATCGTATCACAGGGATACAGATTCCATTTCCACACTCTGCCAATGACAAATGGTTGGCCAGACCTGCCAAAAAAACAATGGGCAGAGGCACAGAAACAGGTTACGTCCCTCATGGATATGGGGGCCATTCAGACAGTACCAGAACACGAAAAAGGACAAGGTTTTTACTCGAGACTGTTCTTGGTACCCAGAAAGGACAAGGCCTGGCAGCCAATACTGGATTTATCGATTCTGAACACATACCTGGATATTGCAAATTTCAAAATGCTCACTTTGCAACAACTTCTGCCCATCCTGGGCAAGAATGTTTGGCTGGTGACTTTAGACTTAAGAGGCATACCTGCATGTCCCAGTAAGACAGTCGTGCAGAAGATACCTCAGATTCAAGACTGGCTTAATGCATTACCAATTTTCTGCACTGCCCTTTGGCTTATCTACTGCGCCCAGGGTCTTTACAAAGTGCCTGGCACCAGTAATTGCATTTTGCAGACAAAGAAGTATTCAAATATATCCTTACTTGGACGACTGTCTCATTCAAGCAGAGAACAAGGACACTCTTCTACGACACATGGCGTTTGTGAAAAGGCTTCTAGCATGTCTAGGGTACACAGTAAACGAAAATAAATCACAACTGGTACCCTCTCAAAAGTTAACATTCCTGGGTGCAAGCTTGCATACAACTGCCCAGATGGCTTACCTCACGTCAGACAAACAAAGGCAACTAAATACTTACTTCAAACTGATGGCAACAAAAACCCAGTCTTCTGCAAGACAAATTCTGCAGGCTCTGGGCTTCATGGCATCCAGCATCCTACTAATTCCATATGCAGACTGCATATGAGGAAACTTCAGTGGTACATAAAAAGTTTATGAAGTCAACATTCACACAGTCTGGAAACGATGATTCCTCTCATCCCCTGCCTGCAACTGGAGTTTCTGTGGTGGGCAAAGGCCTGTCACCAAAACATGGGACGGCCTTTCACTCTACCCCCTGCCAGCCAAACCTTAACAACAGATGCATCAGATTATGCCTGGGGGGCCCACATGGTAGGAAGATGCATTCAGGACATATGGGCACCAAATCAAATGCATTTACATATCAACCAGAAAGAGATGCTAGCTGTTCAAAATGCCCTAACAGCCTTCAAGGACTTACTTCATCCAGGACAACTACTGATAAAGACTGACAACACCACAGTCATGTGGTATATAAACAAGCAATGGGGCACACACTCATACCCCCTTTGCAGGTTAACCATGGCACTATGGGACATAGCTTTGACCTACCAAATAAATCTTCAAGCTCAATTCCTGCCAGGAGAACAGAACTCTCTGGCAGACTATTTAATAAGAAACCTTATGGATCCTCACGAGTGGAAACTAAATCCACAAGTATTCAGCATGACAACAGAGAAATGGGGGAGCCCAGACATAGATCTATTTGCCTTTCCTCAAAATTATCAATTGAAAGGATTCTGCACAAGGACTTATCACAGACAGGCATGGTAAGTGGACGCCCTATCCTTCAGTTGGAAAAACCTGTCAGTTTACGCCTTCCCTCCTCTGCCTGTTCTACCCAAGGTCCTCCTAAAAGTCAGACAAGAGAAGCCAAAGATGATATTAATTGCCCTGGACTGGCCCCTCCAATACTGGTACCCAGTCTTAAGGAACTTGTCTCAATACCCAGCTTGGACCTTGCCTCAAAGACCACAACTACTGTCCCAGCAAAACAATCAGATCCTGCACAATCAACTACAGACTCTGAACCTGGCAGCATGGCTAATCATGTAATCATACGAACGACACCTCTCAGTAAAGCTGTGAATGGATGTCATTTTGGAAGCCAGAAGGCCTAGTACTAGAAAATCTTATCCTGACAAATGGAAGAGATTCTGTGCTTGGAATCAAGCGCAAGGATCTGATGCAGCGGAACCACATATTCCTCAGATATTACAATACTTAACTGAGATGCTTGACAAAGGCCTATCTTTCTCATCAATCAAAATCCATACCTCTGCCATTTCAGCTCATTACAATACAGAGCCACCAATCTTTTCTCATCCTTTACTAAAGCAGTATCTTAGAGGAGCCAAAAACCTAAGGCCTCCTAGAAGATCACCATTACCTGCATAGGACCTCAATTATGTGTTGGAAAAGCTCACCCTGCCTCCATTTGAACCAGCCGCTACCACTGATATAACTTCTTATCATGGAAGACAGCTCTGCTACTAGCAATTACTTCAACAAGAAGAGTTTCAGAGCTACAGGCCCTCATGGCTGTAGAGCCTTTTATCATATTTTACCCAGACAAGGTGTCTCTGAGGACCAACACTACTTTTATGCCTAAGGTGGTTTCCAGTGTGGCTCTTAACCAAACAATTCATCTGCCAACTTTTTATGCAAATCTGCAGAACAAAGGGGAGAGAATTCTGCATTCCTTGGACGTACACAGCTAAGATTCTACTTGAGCAGGACAGAAGCTCTAAGAAAAACTGAGCAATTACTAGTGTCATATGCTGCAGGATCAGAACGAAAGGCTATCTCAAAGCAGGCAATTTCAAAGTGGATAAGCCACTGCATCCGTTTCTGCTACTTACACCATGGTAAACCTGTGCCCGAGGGCATTAGGTCTCATTCCACCAGAGCTGCAGCTACTTCGGCAGCCTTTCTCAGATCAGTACCAACCAAAGACATTCTAGAGGCTGCTACTTGGAGTTCTCTTCACACCTTTACAAAGCATTACCATTTGCCTCTCTACTCTAAGTCCAGGGCAGGCTTTGCCACTGCAGTGCTGCAGGGCCTTATAGCCACACCTAACGCTGTTTAGCTCCAGCCTCCCAACCATAGCTTTGGGATTCTACCCAAATGTAATGACTGCAACAGTGAAACACGAAGAACATAATACAGTTGTGTACACTTACCATAAATGTAGATGTTAGTGTATTCACTGTTGCAGTCTAGGTAACCCTCCCGCCATCCCCCTGAGATTCTACAGTTTATTTTTCCTTCTCTGTCTTCTACAACGTATGTGGTGTATTTGCTTGTAGATGAAGGTAAAGTTTATATTGATGTGTGTGTATACTGATAGATATATATATATATATATATATATATATATATATATATATATATATATATATATATATAAAAGGTTCCAAGACACTGGAATTCAGGCCGACTGAGGGCAACCTGCCAGCAGATTACCCAGATGTAATGACTGCAACAGTGAAGACACTCGAACATCTACATTTATGGTAAGTGTACACAACTGTACTTTCTTCAGTCTTTACATAGCTACTGACCAATGTCTGTAAGTCAAAGTGGCAAAGGCTTCTACAGAATGTTTCTGGAATAAAGAAAGAGGCTTCTTGGAGATGACTGCTAGATTTTTAATTTCTAAATCTGTATGTGAAAATTTCAAAACTCAAAATGTTGACCTTATAGAACTTGTTCTCATAGGAGTTCCCTGGTAACTATATGTAAAAGATGTTTACTACCATATTCCCATAGCCGTAGGCTTCAAGAAATTTCCAAGGTTCTCTCTTTCCTAGGTCACATTATTAGTTCTCTGCATTACTTTTTGATTTATCTACAGCTCCAAGGATATTCACAAAAGTGTAGCCTCATTATTACAGACTGAATGTTATTCACATCTTTCTTTATTTAGGCAACTTGCTTATCTTCGCAGTCTTTATCCAGATGTCAAGAGTCACTAACTTAGCTTGTGCTTCTCCTGGCCAATTTTGGCTTCCAGATAAATACTGCAAAATTCCCCTTGACTCCATCTTGCAGGATTGTGTTTCTGGGTTGCTTTTGAGTCTTCTCCTCAAAAGGCATTTCTAACACAAGAAGGTAGATTTTCATCTGGAATTTTTCCTGAGGTAAAAGTGCAAGGCCCTTTAAGTCCTTCAGATAGACCAAAGTACATCAACTTGAAGGGGATGTTGGTTTTGATCCATGCCTTGGTCTCCTCATCAGCTATGGTCCTCAGGACCTCTTAAGTGATTGCAGACCATACCACAGTCGTGTAGTACAGAGGAAGGGAGGTGCAAGATTGTACCCCCTATGCAGAGTGGCAGTGTTGTCTTTTGGGAGTTAGCGCTTCAGCATTCTTTTGCCCTCAAAGCATCTTGATACAATCAGAGCTAAGCATAGACAGGCATTTTGAGCAGGACCAGGACAGACCCTCACAAATGGCAATTGAATGAGTGCATCTTCCAGGAACTGATCCCTTTGTGAGGAACACCTGAAATTAGATCAGTTTGCCTCATTTTAAAATAACTACTAAACATTTTATTCCAGTAGTCCTGCTCCTTGCAAGTAAGCCTAAAAAAGATAGCTGCATTTTCATTCCCTTCGAAGGGAGTGTTCCTTTGTGTTTCTACTTTTTCTGCTGATATCCAGGGTCATTTTGACGATTTAGAAGGATGCCCCAAAAGTCATTGTGGTAACCCCCATTTGCCCAGGCAGTGTTGGTTTTCCCTTCTTACAGCAGTTACCACAAACTTCCTCACATATTTAATCTACACGCATAAGACAACGGGAGTTGGATGCACTCCAGTATCGATCAACTTCAACTGAGTTGCCTGAAGGAATCAATTCTACTACCTTTTAAGCACTTATTTCATGAGATTGTGCAGCAGGTGTGCCTCCTGCTAGGAAATCCTAAGTTGGTAAGTGGAAGAAATTGTTTAGGTAGTGCCTAACCCGTATCGAGTAACCATTCAGGGATTTTGTACCACTGCTACTCAATTGTGTGTATTTTATTTATATTATTTTACTTTCTCCTGGCTGCTGTTATTCCTGTTATTGCATGGGTGCCTATGGATCTTACTGTTTATTGTGTACCCATTTCTGAAAAGTTGTACACCTGAGACATCCTCATAAACAGGTTGCTCCTCCTTGGAATCTCACCTTTGTGCTGGAGAAATTGACAATGTCATCTTTTCATCTTGCCTTTCAAGCTGTTTTAAAGTTCTTGATTCGGTACTCTTAACATCTACAAGAAGACTATTTGAATTGCAAACTGTCATGATGCGTAAGAAGCATCTGATTTTCCTCAAGGATAGTGTCCAAGAATAAACTCCTCATTCATGTCAGTGTTTCGCAGTTTACTTTGAATCCAGCCATCAATCTCCCAGTTTCTACCAAGAGCCTAAAACAGAGAAATGATTCTGCATACTCTAGACTTGCATAGATAGCTCACGTACTATCTTGCAGAGCTAAGCCCTTTAGAAAAGCTGATCAGCTGTTTATTTCTTCTAAAATGGTAGAGACACCATGGTATATATATTTCTATGTGGTTGTCCTCCGCTATTGTTTTGTTTTTCCCACTATGGTGGATCTATTCCAGGCTTTATCAAGACACATTCTAATGGAACCTGTCCTTGATGGCATAATGGAAAGGGATGGACTGTAGAAGGATTCTAGAGTCAGCTACATGGTCCTCAGTACATACATTTGCAAAGCATTACAAACTGGATTCCTTTTCCAGATCCAGGCCAGTCTTTGCTAGGACTAATCTTCAGGGCACCTGTATCCATATTCTTCCTCCTCCCAGGTTGACTAGGCTTTGGTAATCAAAGCCTAAAGTCTACTGCAGCAGTGTGAATGATTACTATAGTATAGTATAATTATGCAAGTTGCACTTAACCTTTAAAAGTAGATATTTAAATTCCTCACTGCTGCAGTAGCTGCACCCACTCTCCATCCCCTACTCTTGTATTTATTTATTATTTTATTTTATGTACATTTGTTGACCGGGAGTGTCCAACTGGACGTAGGTCCATTTTCAGTGGAGGCCCGGGGAGAAAAGCTCCACAGTTAAAATAAACAGACAGTAATTACATTGGATTACATAGCGATTAACAATTTAACATAGCAATTACTTACAACATATTTACAGATGAAGAACATAGTACATCAGTAGACAACTAGAATCTTTATCTGTGAAGTACATAACAGACATTAACAAATGTTACAATAAGAAGTTCCTGCTGTATAATAAGTACTAGACTTATGAGCATCTGAGCTTGCTATAATCAAGGTAGTTAGTGGAGTGAAAAGAAAGGTAGTGGTTGGATGGGGTGGGTGATATTAAGAGTGGGAGTTGCAAGGGCATAGCCAGCATGTTTTTAGGTGCGCTTTTAGTAAAAATTTGAAGTGGGTGCATGATGGTATGGAGGTAATTGTTGGTGGGAGGGCGTTCCATAATTTGGCTATGGTGCAAGAGAATAGTTATTGGGCTTTAGTGATCTACAAGTGATTTTTGTTGCTGGATCTTAGTGGTCTGGTGGTGCAATAGGGTTGGAGTAGAGTCTGGAGGGATGGGACATTTAGTGGATGGTTTACTAGTTTGTGGGCGAGTGAGAGTTGATACCATTGAAGGAGGTGAAGGGAGTTCAAGCCAGCCCAGTTCAGCAAGTGAGAGACAGTGGTGATTACGGTAGGATGCCCCTGTGGCGAATTTGGCGATTTTGTTGTAGCAGGTCTCTAGCTTGTTTAGATCGCATTGCCTTAGGTTGGTATATATTGGAGAGGTATACAGTAGGGTGGAGATGAGGTGGGAATTTGCTATTGAAATCTTTGCTTCTTTGGTGAGAAGTTGCTTATTTCTGTATAACATTCCTATTTTTTGTGGACTTTTTTATGGTCATGGATATGTGAATGTCAAATTTTAGTTTGTCTATTTCCACTCCTAGCAATTTGGTGTCTTCAGTTGGGTATATAGTGGTGTTGTCTTTTGCTCTGATAAAGTGAGAGTTGTTTTGAGTATGTTTGGTGGGTTGGAAGAGGAGTAGTTTAGTTTTGTTTGGGTTGAGTATTAATTGGGCATCGGATAACCAAGTTTCAACAGAGGAAAAGGCTTCCTGTGTGACTTTTTGCAGTTTGGGTAGGGACTGGGCTGAGCAGATGATTGAGTCATCTGTGTATTGTATGAGTGTGCCATGTTTGGTGGCAGAGGCTAGATTATTGGTGAAAACAGAGAAGAGTAGGGGTCCAAGGATAGATCCTTGGGGAACCCCTATGGTGACAGGTAGTTGGGGAGATATGTCATTCTGCCATACAACGGATTGTTGGCGGTCAGACAGGTAACTCTGAAACCAGTTGGTGACTGATTGAGAGAAGGATAGGTTATTGAGGACAGAGATAAGTTGTTTGTGTGGGACCATGTCAAATGCTTTAGATAGGTCTAGGAAAGTAGCAGAGGAGAGATGGCCATTGTTTTTATACTGAAGGATAGTGTTAGTAAAGGAGAGTAAGGCAGTGGTGGTGCTATGGTTTGCTCGGAAACCATGCTGAATATTGGAAAGGAGGTTGTTAGTAAGGAGGTAGTCTGAGACCTGAGAGTGTATGCATCTCTCTAGTATTTGAGAGTGGAGAGAGAATAGCTATGGGGCAGTAATTGGTTAGTTCTGTGCAGGGTCCACCTTTGTGGAGGGGAATTATATATGATACTTTCCACAGTGTGGGAACATAACTTTCTGACAGAGATTGGTTAATCAAGATGGATACTGGGTAGGCCAGAGCATCAGCTGTGATTTGTAGGTATTCACTTGGGAGGTTGTCTGCTGCTAATTTGGTGGGCTTAAGTTTAGTTAAGAGTTTTTTATGTTGGAGGTAGGTACAGGAGAAAAAGAGAAGGCAGTGGGGAGATTACTAGTTGAAGGTGCGGGTTGGAGGGGGAGGGGGGTTGTGTTGTTTAGCTAGTTATATTATGGTTTGTGTGAAATGTGTGTTGAATGAGGTAGCAATATTTTCTGAGGAGTGACGGATGTTAGGAGGAAGGGGTACTGACTTTACCTGGGTGGAGGATGGAGTTTATGGAGGACCGGAATTGTTTGGAGCTGTGTTGAGGAGTCTAGGGCAGACTGGTAGTATTGAAATTTGTCCCGTTTTATTAGCTTTTTGACTATTACGTAGTTCTAGGAATTTCTGTCTAGTTGAGGGGGTTTTGGTTTTGCGCCAGTGTTCCCAGGCTTTATCCCCGTTTTTCATTTCTGACTTGGTGGTTTTCTGTAGCCATGGGGAGGGGTTGTGCTTTGGTTCTAGTAAGTCTTAAGGGGGCATGGTAATTAAGGATGCTCAGGAAGGTAGTATTAAAAAAATTCAATTGCGTCATCAAGACTGAGGTACTTTAGAGGATGCCAGTTACATTCTTTGAGGGATGAGATGAATGTGAGTGGGTTAAAGTTTAGTTTTTTACGTATTTGACGGTAGATGACAGGTTTAGCTTGGTATAGGTATTTTTTGAGTAGGAATGTTGGGGAGTGATCACTGAGGCCATCTGATAAAGCCGCCTGATGTTAAGTTGTCAATCTCGCCTTCATTCTTGCTGGATGGGTTCGGAGCCGAACCTCTGCTCCGACTCGGCCACTTACTAAAGCTCGAGAGCTAATTTTACCGTCTCGAGGCAACCCTATATCCCATGATGCTAGGCGATAACTACCCAGATCTTGTTTGCCGCTTTCGCTTGCAAGGTGCGTTTTTACCGGCTCTTGGAGTTTATATATATATATATATATATATATATATATATATATATATATATATATATATATATAGTACCGTTCTACTTAGTTTTCCCACTCCTTTCTTGTTTAGCTAACTTAACAGTTAATTTAAAACCTTTTCACCGTTAGTACCCTTTTTCTGTTCCCCTTATCCCAAATTATACATCCCTTCCTTTAGGTTAGGCCTTAGGCCTGCCCCTTTCCTAATTCCTGACAGGGATTCTGTACTGTGTTTGTACCCCTGTATCCCTGTTTTTCTTAGTTTGTGTGGATTGGGCGTGTGTGTTTGTGTGTTTTTTTACATTTGTGCCCTTTTACTTCGACAGCATTATGTCGAAGAACACAAAGGTCTCAGGCTTCAAGAAGTGTGACTCGTGCTGTCAGAAGATGTCTCTGACAGACGGTCACACTTCTTGTGTTTACTGCCTGGGACCTCTGCACCTGAAGGACTCTTGTTCTGTGTGCCATGCATTCAGCCCAAGAGTCCTGCAGGAGCGCAGGAACAAATTAATCTTAAGGGGCTTATTAAAGCCCGAGGGTTCCCCGTCTAAGTCTGTGCCGGGGAAGCCCTCAAAGCCAGCCAAACCGTCGGCTCCGAGTCCTAAGCCTTCGGCTGCTGGCTCACCATCTGTGGCAAGATCGGCTCCGGCTGGAGCCGATACTTCTGTGTCACAGCTTCCAGCATCGGCTCCACTCGGCGCCGATACCGCTGAGCCTCTACTCTCATGGTCGGTTCCGGCTGGAGCCGACGTATCTTCGGCTCCATCCATCTCCAGGAAAAGGTCCAGATCCCCATCTTTGGAATTGATCCATTCGGTTCCGGGGTCACCCTTGCTCTCGGAGCAGAGCCATCGGAGCCGTTCTTCTCGGTCGTCCAGGCTTTCCGACCATGACCTTGAGAGAGTGGTCAGTATGACCTTGAGAGAGTGGTCAGTAGACTGTTAGTCTCAGGCACTGGCCCAAATGCTTCATAGCCCGTCTCATCAGACAGTGGCTATTTCAACTCCACCTACTATTCCTCCTTCGACTCTCCCTCAGAGTTCGGAGCCAGAGCTCCTCGGAGCCGTGACTGTTGTGGCGTCGGAGCCGATACTTCCCCCTTCGGCTCCGTCGTCCTCTGCTCCGATCTCCTCCTTGATGCCTTCATTGGAGGGATCCGGACGCCTGGTCTCTCTTGCCGGCTTCGAGGGGGAGAGTGGCATCAGACCCTTGTCTGATCCCGTTCTCCCTGTCGGCGCTGATGAGCTCGGCCCCGACATTGGCTTCGGAGCCATCCCTGTCGGTGCGGCCTGGGGTTCCTACTACTTCTGAGCGGGAGCCCTCTGGCCTGTCTGATAGGGGAGCCTTTGAAGTGATGAGGAGCGTACTAGCCCCTGGGCATGGTCAGCAGTCAGCTCCATCAGCTCCTCCCACTACAGTGCCTGCTGACGTCTCTTCCCACTCTCTTGCTCTCGGACCCAGAGATCCAACGCCTCAGGTTTCCCCACTGGGAATATCTTCCTCTTCCGAGGTTTCTCCTGACCCGTCAGGTGAACCTCCGCGCAAGAGGACATGTAAGAGGAAGCATGTGGACTCCCCTGAGTCCATTACATCCGATACCGACTTGGATGAGTCGGAAGGATCCCCAAGGTCCCCCTCTGAGGATGTCTCCTTCTCAGACATCCTTGAAATCTTGAAACAGAGGGGGAACTGGTCTTCCCTTAATCCTTCTGAGGACGAGTCGGTTTACCTGGAGTTGTTTGGTTCTCGACCCTCCACCTCCTGGGTGTCTCCGCCTTTCGACCCCCTTATGGAAGTGGTGGCACGGAAGGCGTAGATGGCCCTGGATTCGGTGGAACCCACCCCACGGAGGCCTTCTAAATTTATTACGGCTCCAGCTGATGGGCAATTTTTAACAAAAGGTGTCTTGGTTGATGCCATGGTGGTGGCTGCAGCCACCAAGAAAGAACTAGTCGATCCTTCGGTACCTATCCATCCTCCTAACAAGGATTGTAGGACTATGGATAGGTACGGTAAGTGGATGTTTTCTTCAGCGACCTTTGCCATGCGGTCGCTGAATTACTTGTGTCACTTCACCCGCCTTCAAAGAGATGTTCTCAGAGTTGGGTGAAGTTTTACAGGATCCGTCAGCTGCTGGGTCCCAAGATAAAATCAACTCACAGCTAGGAACCCTAAACTCCATTGTTAACTCTTCCATGCGGCTCATTTCCTTTGCAGCCGATGGAGCGAGTAGGGCTGCAGGCACAGGTGTGGCCTTAAGGCGTCATGCCTGGATGCGGCTTTGTAATTTTGCAGACCCCTTCAAGGCATCCTTCAGTAACTCCCCTTTTGATGGTTTGACGTTGTTCGGGCCTCAAGTGAAAGACACCTTGACCAGATGCGAGCAAGATGGCAAGACTCTTTCTGCCGTAGGAGTCAGTTTCTCCACCCCTTCCAGACCATATCCTAAGGGTCAAAGGGGTGGAAAAATGTGGTTCCACAAATCACAAGGAGTCACGCCTGATGCAAGAGGTCAGTTTACCCCCAGAGGCAGAGGGGGTAACAACAACAGACGCCGCCCAAGAGGCAGAGGGGGGTCCGCAGAATCAGGGTGGCAGAGAGTCTCTCTCTGACAAACCCTTCCAACATCCCTGAGGTGTTGCCCGACTGTCCACCTTCGGAGGCAGTCGGGGGAAGATTGACGCTGTACCCAAAAGCCTGGCTCTCCCTCACTTTAGACAAATGGGTACAGTCTGTTATATCAGAGGGTTATAAAATTCCCTTTTTCCAAACCCCAACTCAACAAAAAGGAACCCTTCCAGACATTCCACCCAGTCTAAGGGAACAAGCAGTGCTAGAAATATCAAAACTACTAGCAAAAAGAGCCATCCAGCCAGTCCCAGCAGACTAACTAGGATCCGGAGTCTACTCAAAGTTCTTTTTGGTACCAAAAAAAAACAGGGGACTGGAGACCAATATTAGTTCTCAGCAAACTAAACAAGTTTGTAAAAAGGACAAGATTCCGGATGGTCACGCTACAGTCCATTCTACCCTTTCTGGGCAAGGACAATTGGATGTGCTCCGTGGACCTTCAGGACGCGTACTATCACATCAAAATTCACAGGCGCTCCAGAAGGTTTCTCCGCTTTCGGCTGGGGGCCAGTCACTACCAATTCAGAGCCCTGCCCTTTGGTCAAACTACAGCCCCTAGAGTGTTCACCAAATGTATGGCAGCGGTTACGGCTCACCTGAGGCGTCAAGGATTCCAGGTGTTTCCATATCTAGACGACTGGCTCCTCACCGCCACCACCAGGCATCAACTTCTTCAGGCCAGAGATTACACCATTCACATTTGCAGAGGGCTAGGAATCTCTATAAATTTCAAAAAGTCTGCCTTGTCGCCTTGTCAATCTATTTCCTTTATAGGCGCCAACTTGGACACCGTGCAGCTCTCAGCAAAGTTAACAGATCAAAGGGTCTTAGATATTCAAAACCATGTCCATGTTCCGCTTCAGAGCGACAGAATTCAGGCCAGGTATGTCCTGAAAGTATTGGGGCTCATGGTGGCCACCATCGCACTTCTTCCTCTTGCCCGCTTTTACATGCTTCTTCTACAGTGGATGCTTTTCGCCCAATGGTCTTTCCAACAACTCCCTATGCACCACAAGATCATGATAACTCCAATTTGCAAAAATCATCTGTCTTGGTGGATGTTGTCCCCTCAAGTCCATCAAGGCAGACCCTTTATTCCTCCCTCCCCGGTCGCCACGGTCACATCGGACGCCTCCCTGATGGGGGGGGGGGCATTTTCAGGGCAGGACAGTCCATGGCACATGGCAACCTTTCGAATGCCACCTGCACGTAAATGTCCTGGAGATGAGAGCAGTGCTTTTGACGTTGCAAGCCCTCCACGACTCTCTTCCCCTGGGGACTATTGCAATCCGAATGGACAATTTGTCCGTAGTATGGTATATCAACAAGCAGGGCGGAACCAAGTCCTATCCCCTGTGTCGAGAAGCACTCAGACTTTGGCAATGGGCGATCTCTTCTCAGCGGTTTCTGATAGCAACGGATATCCCCGGGAAGTTCAGCATCATAGCGGACAGGTTGAGCAGAGCTATTCTCATGCCACACTAGTGGTCTCTCAAACAATCTGTGATGGAAGAGATTTTTCAGAAGTGGGGCCTTCCTTGCTGCGATCTTTTTGCTACACCTCAAAACAGCAAATGGCCCCAACTTCTTCACCCTCTTCCCCCTTCCAGGCCATCCCCCAAGAGATGCTCTAGTCCACGATTGGCCTCTGGGACTTCTTTACGCCTTTCCACCCCTTCCGTTAATATCACAGGTAATTCAGAAAGCAACCGCCTTGAGAGCCAAGATGATTCTCATTGCCCCTTATTGGCTTCGACAGATATGGTTTCCGTTCCTGCGTCGTTATCTCTTGGAGCAGCCTTGTCATCTGGAGCCAGTTCCAGATCTTTTGGCCCATCAGTCGGGGCAGCTGCACCAATCCCTCCATTCTCTCAACCTCACTGCTTGGTTGCTCCACTTCCGTCCCTAGCCAGGCTTCCTATGATTTCAAATCCCATCCAGGATATTGTAGTAGCTTCCCTTAAATCTTCCACCAGAAGGATCTACACTAGTAAATGGCAACGTTTTTCCTTCTGGGCAAAGGCTAGAAATATAGATCCGTTCACTGCTCTAATTCACTCGGTCTTGGATTTCCTAGCTGAAATTTTTCATTCAGGATCTCCATCCTCCACAGTAAAAGTTCAGTTGGCAGCCATTTCAAATTTTCACATAGGCCTGTCGGACTGCAGCATCATGTCCCATAAGCTTTGCAAAGCATTCCTTAGAGGTGTCTTTTTACTCAAACCCCCGATCATAGATCCTCCACCACAGTGGGATCTAAACTTAGTTTTAACATCCTTGATTCTACCTCCCTTTGAACCTGCGGCTTCCTGTTCATTGAAATTACTTTCCTGGAAAACACTCTTCCTGGTCGCTGTTACATCTGCTAGGAGAGTATCTGAACTTCATGCCCTCTGCATTCGTCCTCCTTACTTAGTCTTCCATAAAGACAGAGTTTCTCTAAGAACGAACCCCGCTTTCATACCCAAGGTGGCTTCGCAGACCAATTTAAATCAATCAATTGACCTCCCAGATTTTTTCCTGAATTATTCGAACAGGGCGGAGCAAAAACTGCATTGTCTGGACGTTCATCGTCAGCTCCGATATTATTTGGACAGAACTAAACAAATCAGGAAATCTGATCAACTCTTTTTATCTTAAGCAGAAAATAGGAAAGGCCTTCCAGTATCCAAGGTAACCCTGTCTAGGTGGCTCTCTTCTCTGATCACGTATACTTACCAACTCAGAGATAAAGAATTGCCTTCTAGGCCAAGAGCCCATTCAACCAGGACGCTAGCCACATCAACAGCCTTTCAAGCTAGACTACCAATAGACACTATTTGTGCAGCAGCCACATGGGCTTCTCGTACATTTGTTTCGCATTACAAATTGGACATGACCTCCAGAAACCGGGCAAATTTTGGTTCCACCGTTCTCAAGAGTCTGTTCCAATGAGCCACCCAGGATGAAGGTGCTAGGGACGCGGTCCCATCCAGCAAGAATGAAGGAGAGATTGACAACTTAACATTGAGAAGTTATGTACCTACCAATAACGTTCCATGTTAGTTGTCTTCTCTCGCCTTCTTTCTTGCGTCCCGCCCACCATCCCCCTAGCCTGGACAGACCGAGAAGATTTCCCCTTCTTTGAAGGGTCCTGATCTTGCACTTTCAGCCAAATAGCTTGTCCTAGGGTAACTACAGCTTAGATAGCGATCCTTTCGGGGTTATCCTTTTCCTCCTCCTCTCCAGTTGGAGGACTATATTGCCTAATGTTGTTTCAGCTACCAAACGAGATCTGGGTAGTTATCGCCTAGCATCATGGGATATAGGGTTGCCTCGAGCCGGTAAAATTAGCTCTTGAGCTTTAGTAAGTGGCCGAGTCGGAGCCGAGGTTCGGCTCCGAACCCATTCAGCAAGAAAGAAGGCGAGAGAAGACAACTAACATGGCACGTTATGGGTAGGTACATAACTTCTCATTATATATGACTGGGTGCTCTTACTGACTAGTATCCAATCCAGGGCAGTGTGCTTGCTTGAGTTTTTATTTATCCTGGTTGGCGACTGGACTAGTTGGGTGAAGCCATGAAGGTTTACATGATGGGTTGGATGGTTGCCAGAACAGGATTGCCAGTCAATATTGAAATCACCTAAAATGATAGTTTCTTGGGGGAGATGGTGGGTAGACCAGCTGTAGAGGTTTTCTAGTGGAGGGATGTTTTGGCCATGTGGGAAGTAGCATCCAGTTATGTTGATAGTATGTTTTGGCCAGGTGGGTAGTAGTATCCAATTATGTTGATTATAGTTGTATTCGGGATGAAAAGTAAGGTTTTGTTTCTCATTTATAGGCTTTATTGTTATTTATTTATTTTTTTGTGTGTATTGTTGGTGGTTTGGATCAGGATTGTTAAGCTCTTTTTTCATTGTATGGGCAAGAAAGTCCGGAAGAAAACTTCATTCTGATTGCTGCTTTTCCTCTTTGGGCCTAGCCAATCAGCAGTCAGAGTAAAGGAAACTGGGAGGACCAGAGTGTCTTTGAGTCTGGCTGATTGACCACCAGGCTGGTTTACTTTTAAACTGAAAGTAGTCAAGTCCACAAAAGTGCACAATTCTAGCAGCTCACAGGAAGCATTGTGTGGAAAAAACACACACATTTCAAAAGTGCAGAAACTGGCACTTGAAACCAGAGCTGTTGAATAGAAGCTTTTATTTTTCCAACCTTTTGGAAATGGGTACTGGAACAGGCACATCCCATCCACGTGAAGCAGAGTTCCTCACTAACCTAATTAAAGTGCAACTTGTACAGTTGGATGAGGAACAGTAAATTCATCCCTGACTTGGCACCTATGTCTCTTATGGATACAGACAGTTTGTAAATGGTTCATCTCCCAGGTCCTTGCTTGTAAATCTTTCATTCCCAAGCTCCTGCTTAGTTATTAAGGGTACCATAACTTGTCAGAGTTTTAGAATGTGTGGCTAGGCTTAAAAAGGCCTTTGTGGTCATTAGTGTAATACACACCTATGAACCTAAATGAGACCAATTATTATTTATTTATTTATTTACATTTGTTTACCGGGTAATATCCGACTGGGCAAATTAGCCCATTTTCAGAGGAGACCCGGGAAGAAAAGCTCCAGAGAAGTAACATAGTTATACAAAGCCATTAAAATACAAATGTATAAGGGAGATATTTTAAGGTTACATATTTATACATTCTATACAGTTAGGATTAATAAACAGAAAAATCATTAAATCAGTGAAGCCACTTACAAAAATAGTATTTAAACGCACAAATATTTTATATATATATATATATATATATATATATAGTCAAATGAAAGGTGGGAGAGTATCCTCATCAAGGAGGATACAAGGCTATTTAAGAGCATACAGAGAGATGGAAAAAAGGAGGGAGAGAAACCGGTTAGTCTGGAGGAGAGCAGGAGCCTATCCAGTGAGTTGAAAAGAGTTGAGAATTTCCCCAATAAATTTGTCTAGGGCAAAATAATTATTTTAACTATTTACTATGCCAAATGGGAAGAAATGTTTTGAAATCCAGGATCATATTACATGTACCTCTTCATGGATCGTATCTATAGTAAATTGAGGAGAACTGTACATCGGTCAGACATCCAAATTTTAAAAGTGTACACTGGTGAGCATCTGAGTGACGTGAGAAGCAAATGAAAAAAAAAAAAAAACAGTGCTAATGCACTATATAAAAGCAAAATATCCCATCCTTTGGCTGTATTCACCATGACTGATGGTTGTTCACCGCATTACACAAATGATTTCTGCATATGTCAGAAGTTAACATACAATTAACTTTTATGAATTATACAAACAGAGGTATGCATCATTTCCCCCTTGAACAAAATGAATCTCCCTAATGTGGTTGAGTTTACTAATTTATTTTATTTGTTACTGGGTGACAACTGTAATTCTTTTTTCATATAATATATACATGGATGAAATGCTTAGTTTTTAATTGATTTTTTTTTTGTGATGGACCAATTCTTTTGTCTTTAAAAAGTCAGATTTTATTTTAATAGGGTTGCCGCCTTTTGTTGTGGCTAAAACCGGAGTAAGGCCACACCCCTCACATCACTAATAACCCCTCCCATTCCCACCCCTATCCCATCCATGCTCCGACCATTTTTGTGATGTCAATGTGACATCAGTTGACGGGAATGCCTTCTGTTTTTGTTCCTGATGCCTGCTTTCACTTGATTTACTGTGTTTTGCTGTAAAAAAGCATAGTAAGTCAGCCGATTTAACAAACTCTGATAGTCTGTTTCCTTTTCTGAACAGAATACTGGAGTTTGTACGGTGTTTTCCAGACTACCAAAGAATTTATTTGATTTCTGGATAGTCTGGAAAAAAAAACAGGTGGCAACTCTATATTTTAGGCAAATACAGTGTTTATAACTGCATGAATTCATATAATCAGTCATTGATCACATGTTGTTTTTAGTTTGCTGGTATTTAACCTGCAAGGTGGGACTGTTTTATTTGAGTTTCTGAGGAAGCTGATTGGCCAGAAAGACTGATTTCTCTAATAAACAGTATTATGAAAGTAAAACTTCTATTTAGCAGCTCTGGTTTCATATGTTGGTATTTGTGACTTTGGAATTTACTTTTAGATTTCCCATTTTGTGGGGATGTAGAAGGGACTTGCCAGGTTAGTGCATTTATCCAATACTGTCTAGTATTTGGTTGCATAACTACTAGCTGTGTCAATATCTTGGGTAATATAGTTGAAGTGGAACTTGGAGACTTAAACACAAACTTGTAGAAAGTTTACGCATTTTGAAGTGTCAAAGCTTTGTGGTCCTAGCATGTACATGTTTGGAGATTTTGAAGGAAAAGGTTCCCTTACCAGACTGATCAGCTTTAACTGGAGAAAGGAGTACCAGGGGACTAGTTGATACTGATGCCATGTTTCTAAGGACTAGGTCAAGAATATTTGGTTCGAATGTGTAGTGCAAATAGCTGTGTTACAGGAGATGCACTGAGAAAGAATTGAACATGTGACTTTGATAAAGAAAGGTTTTCAGGATGGTTATTCAGCAGAATACCTGGACAAGAAAAGAGATGTACTTTAATTACAAGAGATACTCCAGTATTGATAGACGATAAAAAATATAATGGCAGATTTGTAGTGCTAAGTGGCTACTGGCAATGGAGGAGGATTACACTGGGATGTATTTACATTCCACTTAACCCTGCTGTAATGGAGCTTAAGAAAATTCTGGGAGAAATCAGTTTTCGGCAAGGAATATTACTTATAGGTGGGGACTGGAATTTGATTTCCAGCAGTGAGGATGTGTCTGGGGGACCCAGAAGAGAAAGTATAACAAAGGAAGTTAGATTTTTGAAGAAATTTATGAAAATATTTGGCATGGAAGATGTGAATTCAGTAATAGGAGTTCAGAGTGAATTTGAATGTTATTCCCAAAGATATAAAACTGTGCAAGGCTAGACAGAATTTACATTTCACAGGAACATGTGCATTTAATTGAAGGTCTTGATATCCACCCAATGACTATTTAGGATCGTGCACTAATAGCTAAAATAAAAACACAGGGTAATGAAATAAAAATGAGACATTGGTGCTTTCTCACCTGTAGATAAATGTGTATTCCTTTAAGAAGCTGTCCAAGGGCTTGCACAAGTGTATAAATACTGAGCACGTGCAAGCTGCACTGTCATCATGTAGCTAGCTGTTGAGATGTAAGCATGTATGTATGGAAGGTCTGCCTGTGAACTAGTTGGTTCATATTTAAAGATGCTGCTATTCACCCTGATTTGTTTCTATGTATTAAAGCATCTAAACAAAACCCCAAGCCTTCTTATATGTGTTAGAAACGAGCAAGTGACATGGTGTCAGAAAAGGCATATCTAAAGGGCATGGAGTCAGAACTGGCATATCCAAAGGGCATGAAATTAGAAGCAGCTTGGCTAAAATGACTTAAAGCACTTGCTTAGGGCTGGAGGAATATACAGGAGCAGATCATCCCTAAAGTGTGCAAACTTCGCAAAACAGGTCACAAACTAATTTTAGGTATTAAAACTTGCTCAGCACTATTTCTTTTGCGTAAAATATGAAACGAGGCATACAGAACATTCTAAATGATATTTGCATAAACTGATATGTACGATATTGATAAAAATATTCAAATTACTAAGGAAAATGTTTGAAATAGTCTGAATTGTATAGAATGAATAAAATAAGGGGAAACGACCGCATTTTCACAAAGCATGTATATTTTTGTATTAAGCAAAGATATCAGAGTTATCAGAAGTGTATAAAGTGTTCGCGCAGTGTTACAGTAAAGTTATTTCACAGAATACAGCCCATTACAGAGCATATTTCACAAAGTACAGTTTTTCAAAGATTTTATTGTGCATTTGAATGTTACTACAAGCCCACAGCACAGTTTGTTCGTACATAATTACAAGAGCCATATTTTCAGTGTGTTTTGTATATACTTTGGGGGCATGGCAGACTGATTTCGAAAATCTAGTGCACTTGTGTTTGACAGTAATATTGCCGAGAACTGGAGAGTGTTTGAGCAAGAGTACATTTTCATACAAGCTGCATTTTCTGATAAAGATGACCGTGCAAAATAATTCATTCTACTTAATTAAGCTGGGTCAGAAGCCATAGAAAGGGAACATTCATTTGTGTATGCATCTGCTGTCTATACAGGTTTGGGGAACAACTGTCATATTGCTGTACCGGCTGAGTGAAGGGAGGACCCAGAGTGCTTAAAACGTAAATTTAGAGAAATGTGCAACTCCCAAACAAATGTTACAATGGAGAGGCACTTATTTAACACACGGGATTAAAAGCCTGATGAAACTTTTGCAGCATATATAACTTAACTGAGAAATAAGGCTAAAACGTATAGATTTGGTGACTTAAGGGATGAGTTGATGAAAGACAAACTTGTGTGTGGCATAAAAGATGATCCTGTGAGAAATATTTTGCTTCGTGACAGTGATTTAACTTTGAATAAGGCCATTGATATTTGTCAGATGAGAGCTCAGAGAAAAGCACACAGATATGCTTATAAATGAGAGTAGCTGTAGAAGGTACAATGATGAAGCTCATGTTGATAGTATGCAGCATGTGGTTAAAAGAAATAGGTCCAAGCACATAGCAGCTGTAGCCCCTGCAGCACTCACTGGTAAACCCTAGAATTTTCTAGCAAGTTCTAAGGCAAAATGGGGAAATCGCACAGTCTCAGTGAAGCACAAGAGTGAGTCGGCAAACTTAAAGTATGGGCCCCATAGACATCTGTTGTAATTGTGGTGGAAGTCATGAATCTAAAAGGAAGACATGTTTAGCTTTGGTCAACAGTGCCACAAATGTAATAAATTGAATCATTTCAAAAGGGTTTGTAAATAAAAAGGCTCACATCCTTTTATTAAAAGGGAACATTTTAAGAAACGAGTTGAGTTAGACAGTGGCAGTTCTACTCTTTGTGTTGATTGTGTGTTGGTGCTTCATGAAACAGTCAATGCAGTAGACTTAAGGGCAAAGAATTAAGCATTTTGTACTGTTTGGATAAATGGCAAAATCAATGAGCACAAAGTTGGCACAGGTTCCAAGTGCAGTGTTATGTCAGCAGAAGCATTTGCTAGTATGTGGCATGGTGAAAGGCTTGATTTTGCAAGGTGTGTGAAGCTTGTTGCTTATGGAGGTAAAGAAATTCAAACTGAAGGCTCAGTAATGCTTTTATGTTATGATTGTAACTCCAGGAAGGCTGTTTTAAGCCGAGGTGCTAGAGTGTTAAGTGTGATTAAATTGTGATTGGGGCATCTTTCTGCTGGCTCAGTAGTTTGGTGTGCTTTTATGTTACTCTGCTGGAAGAAGCTACGACTTTTTATTTTATGTGGTCAAGAGGCATGTCCAGTCATTATTAGGGCTAAGCGAAAGTTTGAAAATGTGACTGCTTTTATTTAACAAAGAAGTCCACCATGTTAGCTTAAAAGACCACTATAATTTTGCCCAGTACATTTTTTCTACCTATGCGGATCTGTTCGAAGACAAACTAGGCAAACTTCCAGTTGTGTACTCCATGAAGTTAGACCCAGAAGGTCAGTCCAGTTATCAGGCCAGCACGTAAAGTTCCAGTAGCCATGCAGGACAGAGTCAAAGCAGAGTTAGATAAAATGGTGCGACAAGATGTGATTTGTCCAGTTGAAACACCAACAGTATGGTTATCTTCCATGGTGGTAGCTCACAAGAAATGCTCAGATGACGTCCGAATATGTATTGACCCACAAGATTTGAACAAAGCATTTAAAAGACCTCATCATCCAATGCGCACAGTTGAAGTCGCAGCCTTAATACCAAATGCCACTATTTTTGTGTCTTAGATGCAGAGAGTTCTTTTTGGCAAATTCAGCTTGACAAAAAATCTTCATTACTCACTACTTTCAGTACTCCATTTGGCAGGTGTAGATTTTTGAGTATGCCATTTGGGATAAATTCTGCAAGCGAAGCCTTTCAGCGTGCAGTGGAGCAAATTTTTTCTGGGTATCCTTGTGCTGTTACAGTAGATGACATACTAGTAGGAGGTCATGATGAAGCTGAACATGACAGAAACCTCAGAAAAATTCTTGAAATGGCACGTCAAGTGAATCTTAAGGTCAACCCACACAAATGCAAATTCAGGTTACAAGACGTTACTTATGTTGGTCATTTATGTACTAGTACAGGCCTACGGCCAGACCCTTCTAAACAAACAGCCATTCTCAAGATACCAACTCCAAACAATGCACAAGCCCTGCAACATTTTCTTGACATGGTTAACTACCTAGGCAAGTTCATTCCGGACTTGAGCCAACTTTTAACACCACTCAGAGAACTGACACACAAAGCTGTATCATACCAAACATCATTTTATGTCCTGAAACAGGGAATTGCTAGTCCAGCAACACTCATATTATGATGTTCGCCAGCCAGTTATACTTTCCTGTTAATGCTTCGAAATTTGATCTTGGTGCAGTCATTCTACAAGAGGATCAACCTGTTGCCTGTGCATTGAGAACTCTTACCCAAACTGAGATGCAGTATGCCCAGATTGAGAAAGAGCTTTTGACAATTGTATTTGCATGTTTGAAGTTCCATGATTGTTTATGGTAGACTTATCCAGACTGAAACAGACCACCAACCATTAGTTACTATCTTGAGAAAACCTATGCAATCGGCTCCAGCCAGACTGCAATGCATGATGCTGAGATTGCAGAAGTACATTTTCAATTTTGTTTACAAGACAAACCTAAGTAAAAGTGACCTTAATAAACTCTCCACATGCTATAACAAAATCGCCCGGTTCACTACCAATGCCCAATCACGCTTCCACCACTGCCAAGCCCTACATACACTGCACTGGTAAGACTTCCCAAATTTACTACAATACCACCAACTCAGCCTAGAACACAAGATCTTATATTATCCTGAAAAAATCCATACCCTGACTGGCCTCCTAAACTTCTACAATTCGAATACAGTTATGATCCAGTAACAAAGTTGTGATAGAAAATATCCAGTGTAAAAATATCTCTGGGCAATCTCTCTTCCCTCACGAAGTTGCAAAAATATGGAACACCCTGTCTCCTGACCACAGACTACAAAATTGTACATCGACCTTCAAAATTCTACTAATATCTTATCTGTACACCAACCATTTATGTAACTGCAATGGACCTCCCTGAACTCCCACCCTGCCAAAGGAAGTTACCTCCTAATGCTTTAGACCAACAATACTGTTACAATCTTTTTCTCTTTGTACATGCTGTAAATAGTCTATATGCCTATACTATACTAATGCTCTGTAATGTAAAAACACTCCACCTACACTTGTCTATAAAGTGTACGACCACGTTTGTACTTTATATCTGTATTAATAACCTGTTAACCTTTCTACATGTGTTTCCTAAACTTTGTCAGCTTGACTGTTACTATAAAATGTTAATAACTGTTTGGAGCTTTTCTCCCCAGAACTCCACTGAAAATGGACACTAGCTGTCCAGCCGGACTATCCTGGTAAACAAATGGTTTTGTTTGTCTCTTTCGGCTTTTCCCGGTTAGGGGTCGCCACAGTGGAACTCCAGTCCGCTAATGATTGGTAGTTGATTTTTACGTGCCGAGTTACCAGCCCTGACACAACCTTCAACGAAGGTACGCCCATTCACACGTCTCCACACCGAAGACGCTCTAGCTGAGAATCGAACCGGACAGCGTCTTACTATGAGGCAACAACGCTACCACAGCCCACCACCGCGGATGGTAAACAAATGGTAAGTAAGTAAATAAATAAATGAATAAAGATAGACAAACTTATTAAACTTGCTAATACATTATCTAGATCACCCAGAAATATCACAGAACAGCATGAGAATGAGAACCTTGATTTTGAAATCATGGAAGTGAGGGAGTTTTCTTCGCACTTCTTGATGAGCTGAGAGATCACACAGCCACAGATCCAGTTTTACAACCAATTTGTCACTCAGGGATGGCCGTCAAAGCAATTTAGTTTACCTCAAGAAGTGCAGCCTTATTTTACATGCAGAGATGAGATTTTGTATGACAAAGGCTATCATAATGAAAGATCCGAAAGTAATTGTCCCACAGTCCTTGCAGCTACAGTACATTATCATCTTGCATCGTGGTCACCCAGGAACCAAATCTACCAAAAGAAGGGTGAGAGAAGGGACATCAGTATGTATGTATATATCTTTAAGAAGCTATCCAGTGGCTTGCACAAGTGTATAAATACGCTACGTGCAAGCTAGACTGTCATTTTGTAGTTAGCAGTTGAGATGTAAGCATATATGTATGCAAGCTCTGTCTGTTAACTAGTTCGTTTTGTATTTAAAGATGCTGCTATCTATCCTGATGGGTTTCTATGTATTAAAGCAGCTAAATGAAACACCACGCCGCCTTGTCATATGTGTTGGAAACGAGTGAGCGACACACTATCTTTTGAAAAGAGAGGAGTTTAAGGAATGGGTAGTGGAGAGTATTCAGGAGCTGTTAGGATAGAAATTTCTTTTGAAAATGTAGCTAGCGAGTGCAGTAAAATTAATGTGAAATTTAAAAATAGGGTGGAAATAAAAAAGGGAGCTATGGTTAAGAAATAAGAATTATTTAGAGGGATTGACATGTTAAAGTATTGCAGAGTAGGGGGAATCTCACAGAACAAGAAGATGAACAACTGCAGAGTGCTAGGCAGAAAATAAGGGATTACCTCGATAATATGCACAAGCTTAGAAAGATTGCAGTTAAGCAACTGTTTTTTGACAACACTAGAGCACAGAAACTTTTAGCACAGCGACTCAGGCAACAGAAAGTAGAAAGGGCTGTCACCAAACTTAGGGAGCCTATAACAAAGAAGGTAACGAGTCCCTGTAGAGGCATTGGAAATATTTTGGGAATTTTGTGAGTCTCTGTAAAGCAGAGAAATATGAAAATCAAGAAAAGATACAAATGGAAGTGTTTATGGAAGATTTAAGTTTGTCATGGTTAGAGGTAGATGAGGCTCAATTACTAACAGTTAGGATAGGAAGAGTTGAGATAAAAATTGATGTATAACCAATCTATAGGAACGTTCCCCAGGAATAGATGGTATTCCTGTGGACGTTTGGAAGCTAGGCGGATAAAAATGATAAAGATCTGGAAGGTTTTGGTTTAACAGTATCTTAAGAGGAGAAGTACCACTGTCCTGGAAGAAAGCAGTGGTAGCTGTAATACCTAAAAAGGGCAAGGATCCATCAGATCCAGCTTCATAGAGGCCCATTTCAATACTAAACCATGATTATAAAGTGTTCATGTCTGTAATCATTAAAAGAATGGCAAAAATAATGCCAAAATTGATACGGATTACTGGTTTTGTGGAGGAAAGGCAAACATTCGACAACATTACCAGAACACTGATGATCCAGAGAGAAGCAGAATGTAGGAAAATGCCATTGTTGTTTGTGGGTCTTGATGCAGGGAAAGCATTTGACAGAGTAAGCTGGTACTTTGAGCAGGACAATGTAAGCATTAGCATTTCCTTAAAGAATTATATGATTGAATAGGAGAATGAGCGATAAGAGGTGAAAATTCAAGTGAGTGGGGGTCCTCTCCGATAATTTCTGCTTGAACAGAGGAACTAAGCAGGGGTGTCTTCTTTCCCCTTTATTTGCATTATATTTAGAACCATTGGCAAAGAAAATAAGGGACTCAGAAATTCAAGCATATAATTGGTGTGGTGGTCAAAAAAAGCTGGCTTTATTTGCAGATATTCTGTACCTGACAAAACCAGAAAGACATTAGTGTTGTGGAACATTTTGAGACAGTTTCAGACCTTTTTGGGATACAAAATTAATGAAGCTAAAACAAAGGCAGGAGCAGTAAATTATGTACCCACATATGAAATGGTTCAGAATACCTATATTTATGGGGGCATGATAAAATGAAACATTTAGCAGTAAGGATTAAAAAATGATTGTGGTGTGGCAGCTAAGGATATGTGGGAAGAGAATAAAGGATAATACAAAAACTGAGAAAATGGAAGCTTTGTTATGTGGATAGTAAGATGCAAGCAGTTGAAATGTTTAGTCCCTTTAGTCTTATACACAGGTCAAGCATATTTTTATCAGAGAAGTTCTGGGTAGCAGTTCTTCCAGTAGAACAAGCTGGATTGGGATTACCCAATTTGAAGGGGTGTTTCAGAGCTACAGTCAAGACTCCTATACATGGTGCAAGCAGAAAACTATAAATCAAAGTGGAAAGGGATGGTGATGAAACGCAGCGAAGCTGAAGAAACAAGGAGAGACTGGGATTTTGGATGCAGACTGTTAGAGTAACAATAATCATTGCAGAATATTATATCCATAAAGTAGCAGAAAGTATTCTAAGAGCTAAACTAGCACGGGGATGGAGAAAGGAGATTCTGCCGCTAGGGATGACTGCACTTAAGGATACAGACAGTAGGCAAGAGAGGGACGAAATTTATTGGAGAAAGCTGGCAAAGGAACCAAGGTATTGGGAGGAAATAATTAGGGAAAGAGAATGAGAAGACACCAAGAATTTATTTGGACTGCAGGTTAGAGATAGTCTTCCCTATTAGGGATTGATATCAAAGTATAGACTAAGAGAAATAGAGGGTCCTAAATGAAAGACCAGCACTGGTAGAGTTTTTAATATACACTAAAACAGAAGCTGCTATTAAAAAAGGAATAATTAGTAGGGCATATAAAATATTGCATGTTAACTATAAGAATCAATCTGAGGATGTTAGGATTGGAAAGAGAGATTGGCTAAATCAATTCACAAAGAAATAGGAGGATATATGTATGTCTCCCAAATATTCAACAAAATCTAGATGATGTAGGTTTTTTGCCTGGAAATGTTTACATAGATATTTTTATGCTCCAGTGTAGACGCTGGAGAATTTTTCCTCTGGCAGACAGTAAATGTTGGAAGCGTGAAGGGGAAGAAAGACGTAATTGGGAACATACTTTATAGGAGTGTGGTGAGTTGACTGACTTTAAGGATTCCCTGTGGGATGTACAGTTGGAAATGCTGGGTGGGCATATTGGTCTGATGAGGGAGATGATTTTTCTGGGCTATGATGCAGAATCAGAATTGCCTAGGCATGGTAAGGCCTTGCTGTATCTAATAGTGGTGACTCCCAAAAAAAAAAAAAAAAAATTACTAGAAAATGTAAGTCAAAGAAGCCGTTGTGGTGCAGCGGTAGCATTGTCGCCTCACAGCAAGATTTTCTCCCGTTCGATTCTCGGCTGGAGCACCTTCTGTGTGGGGTCTGCATGTCCTCCCCGCGGTCGAGTGGTGTTCGAAAGACATGCGTGAATGGGAGTGCATTCGTTGAAGGTTGGGCGTCGAAGCTGGCACCTCGGCACAGTAAAAATCTACTGCCAATCATTAGTGGACCGGAGTTCTGCTGTGGTGACCCCTAACCGGGAAAAGCTGAAAAAAGAACAAACTAGAAAATATAAGTCAAAATGTTAACCGACTGTACTGGAAGTAGTGAGTATAGTAACAGAGATAAAATGACTGGAATTGAGGTCGTTAGAAAATGGTAGGAGCAATACTACATAGGAAAAAATGGGAATTGTTGGAACAATACATACAAGGGAGGAATATGGTCTAAAAGGAGGAAGGAGGGTTTAAATGAGCTTTGTAATGTTTGAGTGAGAAAGATTGTGTAGATTATAAGTGATGTATAATGTTGGCAGCTGGGAGTGTCAGAATGGTTTATGGTATAAAATTCTTGTGAGGTACTTGCGTATTATCGCAGCCAGATTTTTGCGCTTCCGAAATGCGCATAACATAAGTACCGTTTTGTCTTAATTTCATTAGAACCCAAAATTGCTTTATAATGGCCAGACTGAAATGATGCTCTCCTCTTCAGTTAGGCTAAATGCCGTAAATTAAAATACAGACAGGATGAAGTTATACAGATAACTTCTTTACAAAATGGATGTTGATTGCAGGTCTCACTGACCGCATGCAGTAAAAAACCTGCTTCATGTTGCTTTGTCCGCTTCATATCACTTTCACACTGTCTCTTTTTTTTGTGCAGTTACTGCATTGCAGTGTTCTGTTTTTTAACCACTGAGTCAGACTTGACCTCTTCCTCAATGTTTTTTTAAACATCTGTAATCCTGTAATAGTTTACGACTGTCCGGAAGGTTGCCTGGAGAAAACAGTGCAGATTGCAAATGCGCAAGTACCACGCATACTTGAAACCGAAACCACAGACTGCAGACAGCAGAGTGAAATCATGTACAAGCTATGTGTACTGCAAAGCATCTGGCAGTTTACAGACTGTGTAATACAAACAGTCACAGCACTGCTCACAAAACTAAAAGTAGCAATTCCGCCAGCAGACATGCTTAGGACACCTACACGGTAAAAGTACATGTCCCCCACACACCCCCTCACAACATCATATTGTCATTATCTGTAAGGTACACGTAAATTTTACAGTATTTCTTGAAATGTATTGATGTTATGGTAAATTTATAGGGAAGCAAGACGAGACTAAGGTACCTACTTGCAGCATACAGACTTTGTAACATGATGAGACAGAACCATGCAGCAGCGGGACTTGAAAGAAGAGAAATGTTGGCAGTGAAGTGCGGAAAGAAACACTTAACAGTATGTTTTTTTTTTTTACATTTTATTGACATCACTACAGAAAAGACAATGTTGTGCTATAACGACACACATTATAGTGCATTTCTCCAACATTAATTAAAGTATTTCAAGATCGTTATGCGCATTTCGCAATCTTGAAAATCTGGTTGCGATAATATGCAAGTACCGCTTGTGACTAGGATTGTGTCTGTGTGGTTTGTTTTCATTTATAGAAATGTATGATTGCCTATGTAGTAAGTGTTGGTTTAATAAAGATGTTTCTTCTTTCAATTCTTGCCTTTTTTTTAATGTATGTAATATTGCTTGGGTTATATGATATATAGCCATATATGTGAAGTATAATGTTTGTTAGTATAGTTTGATTACTTTTATATGAATGTAAATTTGCCTATGTCACAAGTCCGTGGTGGTGGTGCTGCGGTAGCGTTGCCACCTCACAGTAAGACGCTGACCGGTTCGACTCTCAGCTAGAGTGTCTTCTGCGTGGAGACATGTGTGGATGGGCGTACCTTCATTGAAGGTTGTGCGTTAGGGCTGGCAACTCGGCACATAAAAATCAACTGCCAATCATTAGTGGACTGGAGTTCCGCTGTGGCGACCCCTAACAGGGAAAATCCGAAAGACACAACAACAAGTGATAATTCAATAAAGGTGTTTGGGGGGAAAAAAAATGCTTGGTTCGCTCTTTGGTTCCTTGACAGTTTTGTTTAGGGAATCATTTATTTGTCAAATCATGGAATTTTTGGGTGTTGCTAAAGCTGAGATTCTGGTTTCAGTTTATCGTCCGGTAGTTAATGTCTCCTAGGGATAACGGAATTCCTGTTAGTTGAAGTTTGAGTGTGTGTATGAACCAAACATGGTTTTCTGGGATCATAGAGGGGGTCCTTGTAACATGCTATGATCTGATAGTCCTACTTGGGGGTGATTTCAGATCTGTCAGTCCAGTCCTGAAGTAATGTGGTCTTTAACATGTGTGAAAACTCCACTTCAGTTGCCATTGGGTTTAAAGGTGTGGTAGGAAAAAATTTTTCGAGTGTGTTCTATATTTTCAAACCAAATTTCTGTAGTCTCACACACACACATGCATGTTCTGCAAATACAGCAAGGCTTCAAACATTTTATTTAGACTGCTTGCATTGAGCAGAAACCATGATATGGTCTAGTGCTTTGTGTTTCTTTTTTTTAGGTTGGGAGATCCATTAGTAGGACTCTGATTAAAATGGCACTGGAGTGACAGCAAAGGCTTTAGCCAGTATGTGGAAGCCTTGGAATGAGAGGTACAAGCAGTCTCTTGCAAAGCAAGAGTGATTGGCATCTCCTTTCAAGTTAAGCATACTGGAGCCTCTGTAAATTGTCAGCAGTTATGCAGCCAGGTGTTAAAGCTAGTAATCTTTCCCTGTAATTTGGTAACTCTACATATCTCGGGGTTTTTATACACCAGGTTGTTCACATCCACATGAACCACTACCATGTTATAATGTTTGTTTGTCTTAAAAGTTTTTTTAGAGGCCTTGATATTTAGAAGGTCTTAGTTCCTGAAAGGCAACTTCACTGTCACCCTCTTTGTCCACTCTTAAAGTTGTCAGTGTGTCTGACAATGGAGTCACCGATCACTAATGCCCTTTTGTTAGAAGTGTATCTAGGTGCACTAGTTTTGGAATGGATAATTACCAGTTGACTCTTTACTGTGCTAATGGTAATAGGTGGTGTAGTAGTTGATTTATACAGAGCACAAGATTCACTAGGTCTGGGAACCTTAGACAGGGACTTTTACTGGCATTGGCATATGATAATTTACTGTGTATGTGTGTGGAATGCAGAGGTAGTGTGTGCTGCCCACAGGTTGTTTGTTAAAGGGCTGCCTCCAGTTTGGTTAAGCAGGCAACTGTTAGGATGCTGGCAGTGGAGGGTGAACAAGCTGGCCGACCTTCCATTTTAATCGGTGTACAGTAAAGGAGTAGAGTATTATTTGACTGACTAGTTTAATGGAAATGTTTTTCTAAGTTAAAGGAATTCTTAAGGTTTTATTGTTATATGGCTCTTATTTGTAGCGTAAAAGGAATATGTAATGTGGAAATGTGGTTTAAAGTTTCATAAGTGACTTGTGTTTGTAGTGTAAAAAGGGGTAACTACAAGGATAGATGAAAAAGAATTGTTCCCAGTTAGTACTAGACACTTATCTAATGGGCAGACAGTGTGTGAATACAGCTGGTGTATCTTAGTTGGAGTGAGAGTGACTGTTTGTTCATAGAGAATTTCACCCTGGAAGAGCTTGCATCCATCTTGTAGCTCAATGAGGAGTGCTGCAAGGACCAGCTCTAATCCATGTTTATCCCAGCAGAGAAAACAAAAGACCTAAGAGAAGATTAGCTAAGAATGCAGCCAAAAAGTGAAGTTTGGTTCCATGCCTTAGCACCACCCCCACTAGTTAGAATGTAACAATTGACTGAATCCTAGCTGGGAAAACTGTAAAACAGCAGTAAAAAAATAAGGAAAGTATTGAATTTAAATAGCAGAAACACTTTATTAATGCAGTAACAACCAAAGTGACTTTGTGAACACAACAGAGCAGTTTAACCAAATAGTAAAAATGCATTAAAACTGGATAAAATAGTACTGAAACTGTATAAATCATTAAGAGACTGCAACAGAAAACAAATACTTTCCTGATTTTTGGTTATGTGTTTAGCTTCTAAGAACTTCTGGGGTAGTTCCCAGAATTTTTCCGCCTACTATTAAGTACCACATTTGTCCTCCATTACTCAAGTACATCTGAATGGCTGTTGATCTTGTATGCAAAACAATCCTTGCTTCTCTGCATGATCTCTTCTGTGAACCTCTTATCACCTTTTTCTTTTAACTGCAGTCTTGTTGCCTTACTGTTAGCCTCTTTGTACTGTGCCTCTTCCACCTTGTGGGGCCCAATCTTTTGTCCTGATTGCTAATGTCCTGATTCTTTAACTGCACTGGCTGTTTTTCTTTTTTTGTCTCTCTGTTCTATTTAGTCCCGGATGCCCTATTCCTTACCCATTATGTTAGCTGGTTTACTGCCTCACTTACCATCCAGTCTTCTAACTCATCCTTAACCATCTCCCTCAGCTTATTTGTATCCATTCTGTTAAATTCCCACACCCTCATCATAGTGGCATGATCACTGCTGGCACACAGTGGCCCAATCACTTGTGACCAACAGTTCCATCACCTTGTGTATTTACCATTTAGTAACTGGGTAGATGAACAAGTTTATAGACCCTTTTTAGCTGCAACCCAGCCTCAGAGACAGTAAATAGTGAAAGTAAACTTTAGAAACTTCATACACATTTATTATGAAGTAGAAAGTTATACAGATGGTCTTCATATTGATTCCTGCTGCAGTAGCCTAAGCTTTATGGTTTACATTGTTTCGCATATAACAGCAGACCAGCTTCCAAACTGTTAGCTTGAGCTGAGCTGGTTAAAAAAAAAGATATGTTTGGACGTAAAGCCCTTCAGAGCTTTCTTGATGCAAAAGCGAAAGTTCCTGTGCGGGCTTTCAAGGATTGACTGTCGGCATTTGCTGTTCCTTTGCTGGGTGGATAAGTTCCTAAGGGGGGGGGGACTTGCACATTTTTTTTTATTACTTAAGACATAGACATACATTTATATAAAAGAAAACTGACAATGTTAACATGTTCACAGTTAACAAGCATTATACTTCATGTACATTCTTTTATACAATCTTCATATTTATCAATGCAACTTTATGTAAATTGCTCAATTCCTGCCTTCTCTTGAATCTCATTCCTTCTCCAAAACATTATTATGCATGTATTGTTCCCACAGTTTCCATTATTTCTCATGCAATTTGATCCGACCCTTTTCTAAAGATTCTACTTCCAGTTCTTTTATCTCTGTTAAAATATCCAGTACTTCAAATACAGTTGGTTTAGAGTATGATTTCCATTCTCTGTTAATAGCTTTTTTTGGCAGCTAGCAGAATTAAACTTAACAAAGCTGTACAGTGTGTAGGCAATTCAGATCCTGTGTCCCAGCATAAAAAAGTTACTTAGTTAAACCATTTTGCTCACCCAGTAGTTCTGACTGGGAATTTTTAAAGACTGCCAACTCATTGCATTCCCAAAATACATAGTCCTAGTTGCCTTTCTTCCCATCGCAACTCCAGCATTTGCCCTGTACTTGAGGAGGATTTGTTTGTGTCTGCTTGGGTATAAAACTACCTATGCAAACACTTAAAAGCAAAAATCCGAGATCTTCCTCATATTGGGGAGCCATGCATATGTCCTTCCATTGTTTCCTTGTGAATTGCTTATCCACTCACTCTCCACAGTATTTTGTAACCTTCTCTGATTGATTCTTGTAGTTATTGTGCAGTGTTTTATATGCTGTACCAATTATCCCTTTTTAAAAACAGCTTCTGTTCTTGATTCATCTGAAAAATGTACCAGAGCAGGTCTTTCACGTAAGATTCTCCTATCCTTTCTGTTTGCATATCCTCTGCAATCAGATGTTCATCGTGCATACAGCTGCAGTAATCACAGATGGGTTCTCTGCCGTCAAGCGGGTCCTCGGTCGGCCGAATTCCAAAGTCTAGGTCCGGCGTCGGTTGTTGTCGCTTTCTTTCCTGACGTCAGTGAGGCAGGGGTATACAAGACACAGCCGACGCCATTTTCTCCAGTCTTTTTTGCCGCGCGGTGCCCGAAGCAGAAGCAGTTCGCAAGTGCCGGTCGGCCAGCTCCTGAATTTACGAAAAATTGGAAACTGAAGTCTTCTTTAAAGCTAAGTACCCCGTTGGGGAAACATTTCTTGCCTCAGACCGATGTCAGAAAAAGTTAACAATTGTATTTCTTGTGGGAAGCAAATACCGCATAAGGATTTCCATTCCCTCTGCATACCTTGTTTAGGCCCAGACCACGACGTCTCGGGCCTTCGCTTTTGCACTACTTTCAATAAATGCACTATTAAGCGTCGGGCGGAGTTCGCCCAACACATTTTTGGTAAAGCCTTTGATTATAAAATGTCGTCGGAGACTCTGACTACCGTTTTGTCCAAAAAACGCAAGGACAAGGACTGACACACGAGGCCCGCGGTCTCCACCGACACCACGCCAAAACCGGCTACATGTGGTCCGGTTCTCAGCGAGACGCCTATGCAGTCCCTGACTACCGACGACACTTCTTTGGCGGTGTCTTCTGTAACTGAGACCGCAGGTTCCTCGGCCCATACCCAGACTACAACCACAGAAGCCACTGTGAGCGTTGAGCCTCCTAATGTGGACAGGTCCACTTCCACCCATGGTGTCTTTAGACCCTCATCTTCCTTTTCCATTAAGGCCTTTACTAAGTCCAAATCAGTCAGGCATCCCAAGAGGCCTGTTGCACAGGGCCCATCTCCAGGCCCCATGCCTAAAAAGCAGATGCTAAAAATGGCTGAGGATTTAATTACTCTTATCAGGGGTTCACAACCCCCTTCAGATAAGAGACCCAGAGTGGAGGAAGATTCTCCCTCTTCTGATCAGGGCTCCATTTTTTCAGAGCATTCTGATGTAGAGGAACACTCTTACTCCCCTTTTGAAGATTCTGATGCAGAGCAGTCCATTCCTTCTGTATCTCCTCCAGAGGATTTTTCGTTTGGGGAAACCTTGCACACCTTGAGGGAACACTTCCATTGGGAAGGCCAAGACTTTTCTGATTCCAAGAAAAGACTTGGAGAATTTCTTTTGTTACCTCAACACAGACCTCTGGCGATACCTCCTGTCTTGGATATACTTGATGATGTTTATTCGGAGGCTTGCCTTAATCCGGATTCCCTGCCTCCTGCCCCAGTCAAGCCTGATAGGTACTACAGAGTTCCTAACTCTCACCAATTTCTTTACAAAAGCCATAATGCTGACCCTGAAACCATTTCTCAAGGCCCCAAGGGAATGAAGGCCTCTACTGCTAAGAATCCACTACCTTCCGAAAGAGAGTCAAGATCCTTAGAAAGGTGGGGATAAAAGGTATATACCTCGGCCACCCTAGCCATGAGGGCCTTAAATTGTCAGTTCCATATGCTTAAATATCAGCAGTTTCTGTTATCACAATTAAGAAATAAAATGTCTCAACCTGAACAACCAGATTTGAAGGAGTTGCAGGATATGATGCATAGTGCAGAACAAGTGGGTAAACGCACCTTACAATGTGGCTATGATGCCCTAGAGGCCTCAAGTAGAGCTGCAGTTACAGGATCAGTCATTCGTAGACATGCTTGGCTTAGGGAACAAATCTTACCTGACCATGTGAAAGCTAAACTACTAGATGCTCCTTTACAAAAGGATGTGCTATTTGGTACTAATGCTGAGGAGATACTACGGAAAATGGAAGAAAAAGCCAAATCTATGCAATCTGTCAAAGCTTTTCTACAGGTTCAACCACCACGTTTTAGCAGAAATTGGCCTTCTAAAAACTGGTCCTTTCCAGCCACGGACAAGCCCCAAAGAGATAGATACAGGCGCACAAGGGGCAGAGGACAAATCACAAGGATCATATAGAGGCAGGCAATGGCAAACTCCAGCACCAAGAGGTGGCGAAGACAGTGCACAACAACACAGGAAACAAACCCAATGACTTCCTCCTTTCCATGCCAAGCAAGTCTCAGCTGGCAGCCCCCTTGGGAGGAAAGCTGGCATTATTTACAAGAAATTGGCATATTGTCACAACAGACAAATGGATCCTGGACGTTATAAACGGAGGCTACAGATTTCATTTTCACACTCTTCCAAAAATGAGAGGCATGCCAAACCTGCCACACAAGGCATGCCAAACCTGCCACACAATCAAAGGGCAGAGGCACAACTACAAATTTCAAAGCTCATAGACATGAAAGCTATTCAAAAGGTACCTACTCACAAACAAGGTCAAGGTTTTTATTCCAGGCTATTTCTGGTACCAAGGAAAGGAACCGACTGGAGACCCATTTTGGACTTATCCATCCTAAACACTTTTTTACTCGTACCAAAATTCAAGATGCTCACATTACAGCAACTTCTTCCCATGCTGGGCAAGGAGTTTTGGCTGGTAACATTGGACCTCAAGGAGGCATACCTGCATGTCCCAATCAGACAAAGCTGCAGAAGATGCCTCAGATTTCTTGCAGGTTCAATCCACTATCAATTCTCTGCATTGCCCTTAGGCTTATCTACTGCACCCAGAGTATTCATGAAATGCCTGGCGTCAGTAATTGCCTACTGCAGACTTCAAGGGATACAAATTTACCCTTATTTGGACGACTGCCTGATCCAAGCGGACAGCAAGCACATACTTCTGGAACATCTGGCTTATGTAACACGGTTACTGAATTCTTTGGGATATACAGTCAACAAAGAGAAATCCAGACTAACACCATCTCAGAAAATAACTTTCCTGGGTGCCAACTTGGACACAAACACTCAGATGGCCTATCTTACGCCAGAAAAACAGGGGCAACTAACTCAGTACTTCAAAATACTAGCAAATTGTACCAGGCTTACTGCAAGGAAAATCCTGCAGGCTCTGGGCTTCATGGCATCTTGCATTCTTTTAATCCCATGTGCAAAGTTGCATATGAGGAAACTTCAGTGGTACCTAAAAAACCTTTGGTCTGAACACAGCCACAGTTTGGAAACAATAATACCAATAATTCCATGTTTGCAAAAGGAATTTCTATGGTGGGCCCAAGCATTTCAAACAAACACAGGTCTCCCATTCTGCAAGCCTCAAGCAAATCAAGTCATCACAACAGACGCCTCAGATTATGCCTGGGGGGCGCACATGACAGACAGGTGCATTCAGGGCAAATGGTCCCAAAAGGAAAAGCACCTTCACATCAATCAAAAAGAAATGCTAGCAGTGATAAATGCAATTACAGCTTTCAAGGACCTCCTGCATCCAGGACAATTATTGATAAAAACAGACAACACCACAGTAATGTGGTACATAAACAAACAAGGAGGAACACATTCATACCCCCTGTGCAGACTAGCCATGACACTTTGGAACTTGGCTCTGGAATGGCAAATCGAACTTCAAGCACAGTACTTGCCAGGTTTGGAAAACATGCTGGCAGACAATCTAAGCAGAAATATGACAGATCCACACGAATGGAAGTTGCATCCTCAAGTGTTTACAAGATAATCCAAGCGTGGGGAAGGCCAGACATAGATCTCTTCGCCTCCCACAGAAATCATCAATTGGAAAAGTTCTGTTCAAGGACCTTTCATCCAAAGGCCTGGAGAGTGGATGCCCTTTCATTCAGTTGGGCAGCATGGACAGTTTACGCTTTCCCACCTCTGCCTCTTCTGCCCAAGGTGCTCTTGAAAGCAAGAGCAGACAGACCGAAGATGATACTGATTGCTCCAGACTGGCCAAGACAACACTGGTACCCACTCCTGAGGAGCCTAACGCATACTCCTCCCTGGCCCCTACCTCTAATGCCTCTTCTACTGACAACACAGCTACAAAACTCTTCACAGTCAGTTGAAAACACTCAATCTCGCTGCATGGAAAATTCCTTAACAACACAACAGACCCTACTCCCCAAAGAGGTGCAGGATGTCATTGTGGAGGCCAGAAGGCCATCTACTAGAAATGCTTACTCCGCAAAATGGAAACGGTTTTGCTCTTGGAGTGAGAAAAAAGGCCAGGATCCTAGAAAACTGAATTTGCCTCAGGTATTGCAGTATCTAGCTGAGCTGCTGAACAGTGGACTTTCATTTTCCTCCATAAAAATCCATGCCTCAGCCATTTCTGCAGAATTCAACACTGATCCACCCTTATTCTCTCACCCACTCTTAAGACAGTTCCTCAGAGGGGCTAAGAATATAAGACCACCAAGGAAACAACCAATGCCAGCCTGGGATCTTAATTACATTCTAGAAAAATTAACATTGCCTCCCTTTGAACCAGCTGCCTCAACAGATTTGCAATATTTGTCCTGGAAAACAGCTTTCCTTCTGGCCATTACCTCAGCTCGTAGGGTTTTGGAACTACAAGCCCTCATGGCTGTGCAGCCCTTCCTCAGCTTCCATCAGGACAGGGTTTCCCTTCGAACCAACCCGTCATTTATGCCTAAAGTGGTATCCAGGGTAGCTTTAAATCAAGCCATACACTTACCTACCTTTTACCCCAATCCTCAAAACAAAGGGGAAAGGCTGCTACACTCCTTAGACATCCATAGACAGCTACGTTATTATATGGACAGAACAAAGCCTTTCAGGAAAACAGAACAACTCTTTCTGTCCTATGCGGTAGGAGCTCAAGGGAAGCCAGTTACCAAACAGACAATTTCAAAATGGATAGGCCACTGCATACGGTTTTGTTACTCCTATCATGGAAAATCTGTCCCTACAGGCATCAGATCCCACTCCACCAGGGCCACAGCTACCTCTACAGCCTTCCTCAGAGGAGTTCCTACCAAAGATATTTTGGAGGCAGCCACTTGGAGTTTTGTGCATACCTTCACAAAACACTACCATCTGCCTTTATATTCCAAAACTAGAGCAGGCTTTGCCACTGCTGTGTTGCAGGGCATTCTGGCTCATCCCAGTTCCACCTAGTGCCTACCACCCTGTGCGTAGCTTTGGGATTCTACCCATCTGTGATTACTGCAGCTGTATGCATGATGAACATAGTACAGTTTTGTACCTACCGTAAATGTAGATGTTCGAGTGCTAATACAGCTGCAGTACAGGTTACCCTCCCTCCTTCCCCTCTTGGTAAAGGCCTAGGGCCTAACCCCTCTTCATACAACCTGATTGGGTTATCCTTCTATGGTATATTTGCTTGCAACTACTGATTTTTGATTATATTGCATTGCATATATATAAATATAATTTATGTATTGCCTTCCTTCTGGGGGCACCTGACATCTGGGGCAAGAAAGACTGAAGAAAATGGCGTCGGCTGTGTCTTATATACCCCTGCCTCACTGACGTCAGGAAAGAAAGCGACAACAACCGACGCCGGACCTAGACTTTGGAATTCGGCCGACCGAGGACCCGCCTGACGGCAGAGAACCCATCTGTGATTACTGCAGCTGTATTAGCACTCGAACATCTACATTTATGGTAGGTACAAAACTGTACTTTCTTGATAGGGAAGACCGTTTCTAGCCTGCATTCCAGATGTCTTCTTCGCCTCTTCCCATTCTGTTAGCTTTCCCTCTCTAGTTATTTGCTCCCAGTACTTGTTTTCTTTGCCAGTTTTATCCAGTAAATTCCAGCCCCCTCTTGTCTATTCGCTGTACCCCCTAATTGCAGTCATCCTTATCAGCAGAATCTCCTTTCTCATGTTGGCTTAGTTCTTGAAATACTTTCTTTTGCTTCATGGATATAATAATGTCCTTATATTCTGATGTTGCAGTATTCATAACAGTAGGGAGTAGCTGCTTGCAGTACCACCGTCTGGCCAGTGTACCCAAGTCTTTGTCTTGGAGGATACGTGTGACATTGGCTACGAGGGTCATAAACCGGCGTTCGGTATAAAGGTGACGTCTGCATGTATCCGCCTCAAAATTTTTCTGCTGCAGTGATCGGATGCCTGTTCGCCAGTTCTACCTTACTTTGCATTTTATCAGACGACTACAGTTGAGAATATCGAGACCAGACGACCATTTGGACCATTCAGATAAGTGCCCACTGGATTTTTTTCTTTCTTGTTTTGCTTGCTGTTTTAGACGTGCATGTCAGCTAGGAAAGGGAAGTGTGCTTGTGGGAGACAGATTCCTCACAAGGACACGCACAATAAGTGTGTTTTCTGGCTTGGTGAGGCCCACGACTATTCATCCTTTTCTATCTCGAAGTCATTCGTCCCCAAAGCACTTCATAGCCGACTAGCGGCTTTAAATCTACCTTGAGAATCAGAGACTCAGACGTTTGGCATTAGGCATGGAGGGAGGAGTAGGCCCATCCGACTAGCCAACTTGGAAGAAGGCGAAGAAACTTGGGCCCGAATCCCAGGCTGCACCTCAGGATTCGAACTGGCTCTAGAGGCGATGGCAGACCCGGAGTCCATTCGGACGACTGTCTCCCAATCAGGCCTGGGAACCACAATGGAAGCTAGGGTGCAGGATACTGAAGGTACGTCCGCTGAGGTATTTCAGCCATCAGATTCTGATGGTGGAGGGGAACCATGGCTCACCTTCTCAGAAGCCCCTGATGTGAAGTTGTTCTATCTCGCTGTTCATTGTTACAGATGGGTTTGGAGCCGATCCTCTGCTCCGAGTTGGCCTTCTACAAAGCTCGATGTCTTCGGATAGCTCGAGGCCAATCCCTATCCCGTGATGCACCTTGAGTTACCCCAGATCTAGTTTGCCGCTGTAATAGATCGGACGTTCCTCGCTTAGCTCGAGCCAGTACAGTTTTTCTTCTATTTTTATGTCGCTAGTAGTGTCATTTCTGTACTATTACAGTTGATCTTTAATTCTTACAGCTTTTATAGCTTAATAGAGAGATTCCCTTTCTCTTTGGTGTGCCTTTTATTATTATAGCTTTTGGCCTTCTTTTTTTCTATTAGGCCTATTATATTTAGAGTAGTTTAAATAAGTAGTGAGTGTTTGTGTGCTTTTGAACAGTGGCAGTTTAGTCACATTATTTGACGTCTCATTTCATATGCAGCTGATGGAACGAGTAGGGCAGCGGGTACAGGAATTGCTCTCAGGAGATGTTCCTGGATGCACTTGTGTTCCTTCGCGGAGCCCTTTAAGTCATCCTTTGTCAAAACCCCTTTTGATGGCTCGTCCGTTTTCTGGCCCAAAGTTAAGGAAACTTTGACCAGGTGTGCACAAGAAGGAAAGACTCTGTCTGCCGTCAGAGTCTGTTTTTCCACCCCTACCAGACCCTACCCCAAGGGTCAAAAGGGAGGAAAGATGTCGTTCCGAAAAGACCAAGGAGCCTTTCTGGACACACTTGGTGAACCTCCATCCAGGGGCAGAGGAGGGGGCAATAATGGATGATGCCACCCTCACAGCAGAGGGAGTCTGCAAAACCAGGGTGACTGAGACCAGTTCTTTGGGAAGCCCTACCAGCGCTCCTGAAAGGAGGGGCCCGAATGACCTCCTCTGGAGGCGGTCAGGGGTCGCTTATCTTTGTATCCAGATGCCTGGCTCAAAATAACAAACGGCAACTTGGTACAAAGTATAGTTTCCAGAGGATATTTCATTCCTTTTGCCACTCCCCCTCCATTGACAACAAAAATCCCGGAAGTTCCACCCAGTCACAGGGAACGAGCAACAGCAGTGGTCCAAACGTTGCTAAGAAAGAGTCATCCAACCAGTCCCAGCAGACCAGACAGGATCTGGAACTTACTCAAGATTCTTTTTAGTTCCAAAAAAGACAAGGGATTGGAGACCTGTTTTGGACCTCAGCAGACTAAACAGGTCGGTCAAGAAAGCGAAGTTGCGGATAGTCATGCTTCAGTCGATACTTTCTTTCTTGGGGAAAGAATTGGATGTGCTCGATAGATCTACAGGATGCGTACTACCATATAAAAATGGCCAGACCATCCAGGGATCATCTGCGCTTCCAGCTGAGAGCCAATCATTACCAGTTTCGAGCCCTGCCCTTTGGTCTCACTATAGCCCCCAGAGTGTTCAAATGTATGTCGGTGGTCACGGCTCACCTGAGGCGTTTAGGATTCCAGGTGTTCCGTACCTAGATGATTGGCTCCTCACCGCCACCACCAGGCATCATCTAGTACAAGCCAGGGACACCACTCTTTCTCTCTGCAATCATCTGGACATTATAGTAAATTCAGAAAAATCTGCCTTGTCGCCATTGCAACATATCTTTTTATCAGAGCAGAATTGGACGCCACCACCACCACTTTGTGACTTCCAGCAGAAAGAGTTTTACTACTTCGTCAGCAGGTCCACAATATCATATCCAAGGACAAGGCTCCAGCATCAGAAGTGCTAAAATTGTTAGGCATGATGGCAGCTGCAATACTAGCGATACAGTTGGGTCGCATGCACATGCGGATCCTGCAGTGGCTGTTTATTCACTCAATGGTCTTACCAAGAGCTTCCAATGTCTCAACTCCTAATGATCACAAACTCATGCAAAAATGATCTTCAGTGGTGGTTGACCTCTCTTCATGTAATGATAGGGTCGTCCTTTTATCCTACCCTCACCAGCAGCCACAGTGACCACGGACGCTTCCCTGATAGGGGGGGGCATTTTCAGGGAAGAATAGCCCAAGGCACATGGACCGAACAGAGGAGATGCATCTGCATATCAATGTCCTGGAGATGACAGCAGTGCTTCTGGCGTTGGAGTACTTCCAGGATTCTCTTCCTCTGGGAACAATTGCAATTCAGATGGACAACTTGTTGGTGGTCTGATACTTGAACAAACGAGGAGGAACCAGGTCCTATCCCCTTTGTTGCGAGGCCCTGAGAGTATGGCAGTAGGTTACATCCACCCAACGCTTTCAGTTAGCAGTGCACATCCCGGGGAAATCCAATGTGATAGCAGACAAACTGAGCAGGGCAATTTCGGTGCCTCACGAGTAGTCCCTCAAGAGAGCGGAGAGAATTTTCCGCAGGTGGGCCAGCCTTGCTTCAGCCAATATTGCCAACCACATGAACACAAAATGCAGAAGCTACTTTGCCCTGATTCCCCCTCCGGGAGAAGCCCCAAGGAACGCGCTTGTACACGATTGGCCTCCGGGTCTCCTCTGTGCTTTCCCACCAATTCCCTTGATACCTAAAGTATTGCAGAAAGCAAAAGCCCTGGGAAGGACCTTCATTCTAATAGCCCCTCATTGGCCTTGTCAGATTTGGTTCCCCTTCCTTCGACTTCATCTGTTGGAAGAGCCTTGTATTCTGGACCCAGTTCCAGACCTTCTCATGCATTCGTCAGGAGCTTTTAATCCCTCTCTTCAGTCCCTGAAATTGACAGCTTGGCTGCTCCAATTCCCAACCTAGCCAGGTTTCATCACCTCTCAAACGAAACGCAACATATATTGATATTTTCTCATAAGTCCTCAACTAGGAAGATGTACCTTACCAAATGGAGAAGATTTTCTATATGGGCTTCTCAAAATAATAATGATCCCTACCAAGCCCGTATTTCCTCCATATTAGGGTTTTTGATTATGGTTTTCAATAATGGAGCGGCAGCAGCAACAGTTCGGGTACAACTTGCCGCTATCTCTAATTTTCACCTTGGCTTTGAAGGATTTAACATAATGTCACACAGACTATCCAAAGCCTTTCTCAAAGGGACCTTTCATCTCAGACCACCTGTAAAATCCCTTTATACTTCATGGAATCTAAATTTTATGCTTTCCCACATTATTCTTCCACCTTTCGAACCAGCCTCCTCATGTGATTTGAAATATTTGTCATGGAAGACTATCTTTTTAGTAGCCATCACTTCTGCCTGTAGTGTGTCAGAGCTTCAGGCCTTGTCTATAAAGCCTCCTTATTTGATTTTCCATGCTGACAGAGTGTCCCTGTGAACAAATCAGTCATTTCTACCCAAAGTTTGTACTGAAGCTAACCTTAACCAGATCATAGATTTGCCAGTGTTCTTTCCCCAAACACACCAACAACTTAGAGTATATGCTGCACACGCTTGATGTTCATAGACAGCTTAGGTTTTACATTGATAGAACAAAAGAGTTCTGAAAATCAGATCAGGTTTTTGTTTCCTTTTCAGATTCCAGAAAAGGTATGCCAGGGGCAAAAACAACACTGTCTAAATGGTTATCTGATTGTATCACATTTACTTATTCAGCTGCTAATCTACCTATGCAACACAAAATTAAGGCTCATTCTACCAGAGCAGTGACCACATCGTCTGCCTTTTCTGCTAGGCTTCCTATAGACAACATTTGTGCAGCAGCCACTTGGTTCAAGACCTCATACCTTTTATCCCTCATTCCAAAAGTTGACAAGGCCTCGAGGGACAGGACTTCCTTTGGGTCTACTGTCCTGAAAAATATACTCCACTCGAGATAGATGGTGCTTGGGATGCTACCCTGTAAGAATGAACAGCGAGATAGAACAACTTCACATAAAGTTATGTGCTCACCATAACATTCCATGTGAGTTGTTGTTCTCGCCTTCATTCTTACTTCTCACCCTCCTTAGCCCCTCCAGGGTTTTTCGAGGACAGAGATACTAGCTTATCCTGGTTGCTCAATCTTTTTATGGGTTTTTTTCCTAAAGAGTGATAGAATGGCACATGGTATTAGACGCAGCAAACAATAAATGAGGTAACTCAAGGTGCATCATTGGATAGAGACTCTGCCTCGAGCTATCTGAAGACCTCGAGCTTTGTAGAAGGCCGACTCAGAGCCGAGGATTGGCTCCGAACCCATCTGTAAGAATGAAGGTGAGATGAACAACTCGCGTGGAATGTTATGGTGAGTACATAACTTTTTTTCTCCTCCTATTAGGCTGATGTCTATGTTTTCCTTGTCTACCACACCCTTGAAAAGGAAACAGAAGTCCAAATGCATTGAACCTTCTCAGATGTCAGGCTGGGAATCCTTTTCCCAAAGCCTCTTTAAGGCCTTACAAATCCCAACAACTCCCACCTACTCTCACTCCTCAACCAACCCATGTGTCTGAGGAGGGAATACTCATCCTCTGAGGAATCCTTCTCTCAAATTGAATCCCCCAAGGAGTTCATTACTCCAGATGTAGAGGACTCTTTCTCCAGACTTCCCAGGGTGAAGAATTTAGTTTTGGGGATACTATTTCCCTCATGAGGGAACACTTGAAGTGGCAGGCCTCTGAGGTCTCAGATTCTAAGAAAAGATACTTTGACCTTCTGCAAATGGAGCAGCCCGCTCCCTCAGCTGTACCCCCTTTACTACCTGCATTTCAAGATGCATTCTTAGCTGCTTCACAGTCTCCTGTCTCCCAACCTCCAGCAGCAAAACAACAGATTTTATAGGGTCCCTCAGGACACCCAGTTTCTTTACAAGAGCCCTCCTGCTGACCCAGCTGTTATAGCTGTTTCTGCAGACAAGCCCTACAGACAGCTTCCTTCCTCTGCTGTTTATCCAACTGATAGACAGTAAATTTATGGACAGGACAGGTAAAAAGGTATACACATCTTCCACTTTGGCCATTAGGACCCTGAGGTACCAAACCCACATGGCAAGGTTTGTACTTAATACCATTTCTAAGGTCTCCAGCCTTCTTTCTGAGGCCCAGGACCCCCCCACCAGAGTACAGTTAAAACTCTCTCCTCTCCACAGCATCACAAGTGACCAGGCACTTTAAGTGCAGCTATGATGCTGTGGAAGCTGCTTCCAAAGCTGCTGCTTCTGGATCAGTGCTGCATTGTTACTCCAGAGTACGGCTGCAACCCCTCCCCATGGATGTTCAGACCAAACTTCTGGACAATAAGGCACTTTTTGGATAAGTCTCTGCTGTGCTCATCAAATCCCTCCAAGAGAAGGGAAAAGAGTTGCAAAATCTAAAACACCTTTTGGTGTCCCCCATTCCTAGATATCATAGAAACTACCCTCAAAAACCATCCTTTGTACGAAGGGAATCCTTTTCCTCAATACAACAATCCAAGGGACGTAGGCAGCAGAGAAAGACTTCTACCCCAAGACTGTCCTCAAGATCTTCTGCCACTCCCTTTCGGAGACGGCCTTGACCATCCCAGGCCCCCTCCACTGTGACTCACCCACCCTGCATCCAGAAACTCCCCTCTCCTGCCATCTCACTTTCTCCCTCCCCTCCTGGCGGAAACTTACAAAAGAACAATGGGTCCTCTCCATCATCCAGAGAGGATATTACGTGACTTGGTGGATGCTCCCACCCTTTCAGGGCATTCTGCAACCACCAAAAAAAAACAGCTTGACCTATTCTCACCCATTATTCAACAACTGCTAAACCAAGGCACCAAAGAACCAGTTCCCGCCCCTCAAAAGAACTCCGGGTTCTACTCCAGAATGTTCGTGGTCCCTTGAGACCTATCTTGGATCTTACCTTTCACAATCTTTTCCTTCTCGTACCCAGCTTCAAAATTATAACCTTACCTATTCTCCTGCCTCTAACCCCCCCCTCCAAGCCTTTGTGGTGGCTCTAGATCTCAAGGATGTCTACCTACACATCCGGATTACAGGCAATTTCTCAGATTTTCTATAGGCTCCTGCCATTTTCAATTCTCTGCTTTGCCCTTTGGTCTGTCCACAGCCCCCAGAGTGTTCAAGTGTCTAGCCCCCTTCATTGCCCATTGTAGGACATAAGGTATACAAATATATCCCTACTTAGATGACCTCCTCATCCTGCACCAAGACCACCTCCTACTCCTCTATTTGCAGCAGGTGTCACACACCCTCTCTCTTCTGGGAATTACTGTAAATGTAGAAAATTCTCACCTGACTACTCCTCAGGGCATGATTTTTCTGGGATGCAGACTACGCACGGACTGAATGAAAGCCATCATACCGGATCAAAGAATTCAAGAACTCGGTCTGTACTTCAACCAGATCCTTTCCAGAAACCTTCTGACAGCTCAGGAATTTCTGTAACTGTTAGGCCACATGGCATCCCTTATACACATGCTGCCTTTGGCAAGACTGCACATGCGCAAAATTCAATGGGTACTGAAAAATTTATGGAACCACATTTCCAACTCTTGGATGTGCCCCTCCCACTTTTCCCTTGCTTAGAGGGCGGTACAATGGTGGATATCTGCAATACAGACCAACCCAGGGCTCCACCTTCAGACCCCCCAGCTCCGCTTCAATGCCTTTACACCGATGCTTCGGACCTAAGATGGGGGATAGTGTTGCAAACAAATCAACAACACCTCTCCGTACAAGGCAAATGGTCCACTCTTAAGAGTAAAAGACCACATCAACATCAAGGAAATGAGAGCCTTGCTGTTAGCCCTACTAACATTCCAACCCTCTATCCTGCTAGGAACCTTAAAGGTAATCACAGACAACATGACAGTTCTGTGGTACATAAACAAGGAGGGACCAGGTCATACCCTCTATGCAGACTGGCCTTTCAGATTTGGAATCTAGCAGACTCTCTCAGAGTACACCTGTTGGCCATGTATATCCCCTCTCAACAGAATGTGGTGGCAGAAGCACACTGCAGAACCTCAGCCCCTCTCACTAATGGATGCTACAGAGGGAGGTTTTCCTAGATCTGATACACAGGTGGGGTATTCCACAAGCATACCTCTTTGCCTCTCCAGACAACAGGCAGATGCCCAACTTCTGCATAAGGAACTCACACCCACAAGGGTGGAAAGTGGACACCTTCTCCTTTTCATGGGGGGGGGTGTTCCTGTATGCATTCCCCCCCCTTCACTCTGATCCAGAAAGTCCTCCTGAAAATTCAGAGGGACAAACCAAAGATCCTACTGGTGACCCCCTTTTGGCCAAGACATATAGCAGGTATTTTATGAACACCTGTGGCCATCTTCTTCCCCCAAGTCTCTACCTACATAGCCTTATTACTGCCCTGGCTCTAGCAGGCATGCAAGTCTAAGGGTCTCAGGACTCTCCTGAAAAACCTCAGGGGTACTAGTATATGCAGCAGAAACTATTCTGTGGAGGGCAAGTGCAGACGTCACCTTTATACGTAATGATGGTTTATGGCCCTAGTAGCTGACGTCACATGTACCCTCCAAGACAAGGACTTTGGTATACTGGCCAGACGGTAATGCCGCAGGCAGCTACTCCCTACTGTTATGAATAATGCAAAGACGAGAAGGACATCTATGGTTATGGTAAGGTCTTACACAACTATTCTTTCAGTATGATTGTTGTTTTCCTTAAGGATCTGCATCCAAAATCCCACTCTCTCTCTCTCCTTATTTCTTGAATTTCCCTCATTCTTCTTCATCATCCCTTTCCACTTTGAATTCTAGCTTTCCATGTTACGTATATGAACCTTAATTGTATGGCTCCAAATTATCTTTTAAAATCAGTTAATCATAAGCCATTTTATTCTTTTGGAAGGATTGTGTTTCACTTGGCCCTTGCCCTCTTCCCCACCCAGATAAAATCTTCCATCTCTTTTACTGTCCACAACTTCTAATCTGGTTGATAAAAATATGCCTGACCTGTATATAAAACTAAAGGGGCTAAAACATTTTCACTGTCTGTATCTTAATATCCATCTCTATAAACAAGAGCTTCCAGTTTTTGTATTCTCTTTTGTTTACTCTCTTCCCAAATATCCTTAGCTGCCAAATCGGAATCCTTTTTAATCCATACTCCTAAATACTTTTATAGTGTCCCCATAAATAACAGGTATTCCTGAACCAGTTCATGTGTGGGTACATAGTTTACAACTATAGCCATTGTTTTGTCTTCATTAATTGTAGATTCTGAAAAAAAATTGAAACCGTCTCAGAATGTTCCACAATGCTGAGATGCAAAATAAATCTGCAAATAAAATTGACTTCTATTGATTACCATACTAATTACATCCTTGAATTTCCGGAGTCCCTTATTTTCTTTGCGATTATATTATCTAAATATAATGCAAAAAAAAAAAAAAAAAAAAAAGGCGGAGGGAGAGAGGATATTCCTGCCTGGTTCATCTCTTCAGACACAAGTTATCAGAGAACTACCCTCCCACTTTAATTTTTGCCTTCAATCTCTCCTGTACCGTCCTAATTAACCTTATTGTATCAGGGAATGCAAATACTTCATTGCCCTACCCGTAAAATCCCATCTTACTTTGTTAAATACTTTCTATGCAGCAAGATTAATCAGCAAGAGTTGTTTTCCTACATTCTGCTTCCCTGTGGATCATCTTTGTTCTGTTAATTTTGTCAAATGTTTGTCTCCCCGTCGTAAAACGCATTGATACAAATATATTAATATTGGCAACACCTTTGCCATTCTTTTAGCTATTGTAGATATAAACACTTTATAGTCACAGTTTAAAATTTTAATGGACTTGTATGAAACTGGGTCTGATGGGTCTTTACCATCTTTAGGTTTTACTGCCACCACAGCTTTCTTCCAAGATGTTGGTGTTTCCCCTCCTTTTAAAATACTGTTAAACATATGACATTCCATATCTTTATCACGTTCTTCCCTCCTAGCTTCTGAATTTCCACAGGAATACCATCTATTCCTTGAGACTTTCCTGCAGACTGATCATGCGCCATCATTTTTATCGGCTCATATCTCAACTGTTAAGCCTCATCTGCCTCTAACCTTGGCATACTTAAGTCTTCCATAAATATTTCCATGTCTGCTTTTTCTTTTTCCATATTCCTCTGCTTTTTACAAATTTTCATAACATTTCTGAAATATCTCTAATAACCACTACAGGAGCTCTGGTTATTTTTCTTGTTATAGGTTCCCTAAGTTTGGCAACAGCACTTAACTGTTTCTGTTGCGCAAGTCATTGTGCTAAGAATTTTTGGTCACTTGAGTTATTTAAAAAAATAATTGCTTAACAGCAGTCTTTTCTAAAGTAATGCATATTTATCCAGATACTCCCTTTTTTTTCTCTTTAACGCTCTGCAGTTATGAATCTTGTTCTGTGAGAGTCCCCTCATTCTGCAATATTTTAACCTTTGTGAACCCCTAGAAATAATTTTGGTCACTTCTTGACCCTCTCTCTCTCATTCTACCATGTCTTTAAACTCTACTTTCATTTTATTCCACTCACTAGCCATAAATTCTGAAGAAATTTCCATCATTTCTAATAACTCTCGAGCAATTTCCAGCACCCATTCCTGAAATTCCTCTCCTTTTAATAGGTTAGTGGGAAAGCTCTAGATGTTCTTCATCTCACATTGCTGCAGTCCTTACACTTGGGTAGTCCGCTGTCCTCGGTCGGCCCGAATATCAAAGTATAAGGCTGACGTCGGTCAAGGCGCATTTGACTGACATCAGGACGTCAGGGTACAAATGCGCATGACCGACGTCATATCCTCAGTCTTTTTTGCCGCATGGTCCGATGCAGAAGCAGCGTTGCAAGTGCCGGTTGGCGTTCTGAAATTGTTCGATTTTGGAGTTTCAGACCGAGTCAAAGTTGGCTAAGTACCCCGTTGGGGAATATTTTAGTTATTTCTTGCCTCAGTGGTTTACCGGATGTCAGAAAAAGTGAATAATTGTATTTCTTGTGGGAAACAGATACCGCATAGAGACTATCATACTTTGTGTATTCCTTGTTTAGGGCCTGAGCACGACGTTGTTGGGTGTCGCTCTTGTGCTAGATTCAATAAGCGCACTATAAAGAGAAGATTAGATTGTGCCAGGTTAGTCTTCGGGAAGCGGTGTAATTATAAAATGCCGTCGGATGCTCCGACGGCCGCTTCTTCGAAGAAGCGCAAGGACAAAGCAGTTAAGCCTAGGCTAGAAGAACCGTCCGTACCGGACGCCGGTTCTTTAGAGGTGTCGGTGGAGCCGGTGGTTCCACCGGAGGTTTCTTTGGGAACCCAGGGAGAGACTTTGTTATTGCAGGATGTGGCCTCTCAGGAGGCAGGTCAGGCTGATGGGGCTTCTCAAGTTAATATACTCCCCTCCCTGCCTAGGGTGGTTAGGCCCTCTCCTTCTGTTTCCAAGGCTTCTCCCAGAGGCAGGCTAGGTTTGGCTTCAGTTGGTGTCACCCCTAGTTCTTCAGGAACTGTGCCCAAGAAGCATATGCTTAAAATGGCAGAAGATTTGATTACTTTGATTAGGGGTTCTTTGCCCCCTCCTGATAAGAGACCTAGGGTGGAGCCTGAGCTAGGGAGTTTTGAGCAGGCTTCGGATGTTTCAGAGTCTTCGGCTGAAGACTTGCAGGAGTACTCTCCTTATTCTGATTCTGATGTGGATGATTCTACTCCTTCTGCTTCTCCTCCTGAGGATTTTTCTTTTTCAGAAACTCTTCATTCCATGAGGGAGCATTTTAAGTGGGAAGGTCAGGACTTCTCTGATTCCAGGAAAAGGCTTAGGGAATTTTTGTTTTTACCCCAGCATAGGCCTTTGGCTATACCTCCTGTTTTGTATGTAGTGGAAGATGTTTTTACAGAGGCTTCTCTTAATCCTGATTCTGTGCCTCCTGCTCCTGTTAAACCGGATAGGTATTATAGGGTGCCTGAAGCTCATAAGTATCTTTTTAAGAGTCCTAGGGCAGACCCAGAAACTGTTAGCCAGGGGCCTAAAGGTGTTAAGGCTTCTGTTGTCAAGAATCCGGTTCCTGCAGATAAAGAGGCCAGGGCCTTGGATAGATGGGGAAAGAAAGTTTATACTTCTTCCACTCTAGCTATGAGGGCTTTGAATTGCCAGTTTCACATGTTGAAATACCAAAACTATCTCCTTTCACAGTTGAAGTCTAAGGTTGATGCTCTGGCGGAAGGTATTGATTGTAAAGAGTTGCAAGATTTAGTGCATGTTTCTGAACAGGTGGGTAAGCATTCTTTGCAATGTGGTTTTGATGCTGTACAGGCCTCGTCTAGGGTGGCTGCCACTGGGTCAGTTCTTCGCAGGCACGCCTGGCTGAGGGATCAAAATTTATCTGACCATGTTAAAACAAGGATTTTAGATGCTCCTTTACAATCTGATGTGTTGTTTGGTTCTCCTGTTGAGGCAGTTTTAAAGAAAATGGAAGACAAGGCTAAGTCTATGCAGACTGTTAAAGATTTTTGCAGGTTCAGCCTCCAAAGTTTAGTAGAAATTGGCCTACTAAGGGGTGGACGATCCTTCTTATGATTCCCAGTCTAGGGGTAGATCTAGACGTGGTAGGGGCAGAGCTCAGGGCTCTTTCAGGCCTAGAACAGGGAGTTCTCCTGCACAGTCTTCGGTGAGGGTAGGGGTCAGTCCTTTCGTAAACAGACCCAATGACCTACCTTTTCAGCTGCCAGAGCCTTCTCGTCTGGCAGCACCTTTGGGAGGAAGGTTGGCACTTTTCAAAGAAAATTGGAGTTTAATTACCCAAGACAGATGGGTATTGGATATCATACACCACGGTTACAGGTTTTATTTCCATACCTTGCCTCCTTTCAAAGGCATGCCAGACGTTCCTCCTCAACAAAGAATAGAGGCTCACAAGCAAATTTCTCTGTTACTCCAAATAGGGGCCATACAGCCGGTCCCTATGCCAGAAGTGGGCCTAGGATTTTATTCTCGCCTGTTCCTAGTACCAAAGAAGGGGAACACGTGGAGACCAATTTTGGATTTATCTATCCTCAACACTTATCTGGACATTCCCAAGTTCAAAATGTTGACGTTACAGCAGCTTTTACCTCTGCTGGGCAAAGATCATTGGATGGTAACTTTGGATCTCAAGGAGGCTTACCTTCATGTTCCTATCAGACCAAGTTGCAGGAAGTATCTGCGTTTTGAGCTGGGACTTCTCACTATCAGTTCTCTGCATTGCCCTTTGGCTTATCTACTGCCCAGAGTGTTCACGAAAGTTCTGGCTCCAGTGATAGCTTTCTTCAGGCTAAAAGGAATACAGATCTATCCTTATTTGGACGATTGCCTGATTCTGGCTCAAGGAAGGGACGAGCTTCTTCATCATTTGGAATATGTGATAGCAGTGCTAAGATGCCTGGGGTATTCTGTGAACGAAATAAAGTCCAGTCTAGTACCCTCTCAAGACATGTGCTTTCTGGGTGTAAGACTGAATACAGCATCCCAGATGGCCTTTTGACCCCGGACAAACAAAAGAATCTTTCCCTTTACTTCCATCAACTATCTCATCAGTCCGGGCTGACTGCAAGGACAGTCCTTCAAGCCTTAGGGTTCATGGCATCTTGTATTCTGGTGCTTCCCAATGCCAAACTGCATATGAGGAAGCTACAATGGTATCTCAAAAATGTATGGACACAGCACTGCCAGGATCTGGACACTGTCATTCAAATAATACCTTGCATTCAAAAGGAATTTTTGTGGTGGGCTCAGGAATGTCACCTAAACAAGGGACTCTCTGTGACCCGGCCAGAGGCGAGTCAGATTTTAATGACAGATGCCTCAGACAAAGCTTGGGGAGCTCCTCTAAATGGAAAGTGGATACAAGACAAGTGGCCTGCCAGACTCCAACATCTACATATCAACTTGAAGGAGATGTTAGCAGTCCAGTTTGCATTAATAGCTTTCAAGGATTTACTTCTTCCAGGGCAGGTGTTGATTCTAACAGACAACACAACTGTCATGTGGTACATCAACAAGCAAGGGGGAACACATTCTTATCCTCTATGTAGGCAAGCAATGATTTTGTGGGAGACTGCTCTCAGTTTACAGCTCAATCTTCAGGCAAGGTTTCTGCCGGAGGACAGAACCCCCTAGCAGATGTGTTTAGCAGATTTAATTATGGATCCCCACGAGTGGAAATTGGATCCTCATGTATTTCAGAAATTGACAGTGTCATGGGGAACTCCAGACATAGATCTGTTCGCTTCTCCACTAAACCACCAGCTGCCAAAGTTTTGCACAAAAAGGTTTCATCCCACAGCTTGGAAAGTGGATGCTCTTTCCTTCAATTGGAGCAATCTTCATGTGTATGCCTTTCCGCCTCTGCCTCTCCTCCCAAAGGTACTACTAAAGGCCAGACAAGACAAGCCAAGGATGATTTTGATAGCTCCAGATTGGCCTCGACAGCATTGGTACCCATTACTGAGAAGCCTGGTATGGAAGCCACCATGGCCTTTGCCTTCGATTCCACACCTGTTGTCTCAGGAGGACAGTCATTTGCTCAATGTCAAGCTTCACTCTCTGCACCTAACAGCCTGGCATATTCTGTTTTGAACCATAGTGGGCCTCCACTTCCACAGCAAGTTTTGAATGTTATTTTGGAAGCTAGAAGGCCTAGTACAAGGAAAGTGTACGCAGATAAATGGAAGAGATTTTTATTTTGGAGTGCAGCAAAGGATTTTGATGTTTCTGAGCCTAATTTAAGTGTGGCTCTTCAATATCTTACTGAGTTACTGGACAAAGGTTTGTCCTTCTCTTCTATTAAGGTTCATGCTGCAGCAATTTCACTATGATTGTGACCCACCATTGTTTTCTCATCCTTTGTTCAAGCAATTTCTTAGAGGGGCAAAGAATATAAGACCCCACCTAAGAGCTCCTACTCCTGCTTGGGTTCTCAATTTTGTGTTGGAGAAACTCACTCTATAAGCTTTTGAGCCTGCAGCTACTACTGAATTAAAGTTTTATCATGGAAGACTGCTTTTTGTTGGCTATTACCTCTGCAAGAAGGGTTTCTGAGTTGCAGGCCCTTATGGCGGTTGAGCCTTTCTTAATTTTCCATAAGGATAGGGTATCTTTACGTACTAATCCTTCCTTTATGCCTAAAGTGGTTTCTAGTGTGGCTTTAAACCAAACTATTCATTTGCCTACTTTTTATGCAAATCCCCAAAATAAAGGGGAAAAGATTTTGCACACTTTAGATGTACACAGGCAGTTGCGATATTATTTGGACAGAACTAAAGGGTTCAGGCAGTCTCAGCAGTTATTTGTTTCTTTTGCTTTGAGTTCTCAGGGCAAGCCTGTGTCAAAACAAACTATTTCTAAGTGGATTGGGTTTTGCATTGCTTTCTGTTATTCCCATCATGGCAAGGAGATTCCAGCCGGGATTAGGCCTCATTCCACTAGGGCTACTGCCACTTCGACAGCTTTTTGAGGGGGGTGGCAACTAAGGATATTTTGGAGGCAGCTACTTGGAGTTCAGTGCATACTTTCTCTAGACATTATCACCTACCACTTTACTCTAAATCCAGGGCTGGTTTTGCCACTGCTGTTTTGCAGGGCATTTTGGCAGCTCCTGCTTCCTTATAGTTTGGCCATCCTCCCTTACCTCTGCTTTGGGATTCTACCCAAGTGTAAGGACTGCAGCAATGTGAGATGAAGAACATAGTACAGTTTTGTACCTACCATAAATGTAGATGTTCGAAGATCCACATTGCTGCAGTCCAATTTACCCTCCCTCCTTCCCGGCGGTTGTGTGGGTTGGGTTGTCAATATGAGGTATATTGTATATATTGTATATATTGTACATATTTTTAGTGCTAGGAAGGTTGGTTGTTTGTTTGCTGTCTTTTGGCTTTGACCTTTATTTTTAGGGTCTTCTGACATCTGGGGCAAGAAAAGACTGAGGATATGACGTCGGTCATGCGCATTTGTACCCTGACGTCCTGATGTCAGTCAAATGCGCCTTGACCGACGTCAGCCTTATACTTTGATATTCGGGCCGACCGAGGACAGCGGACTACCCAAGTGTAAGGACTGCAGCAATGTGGATCTTCGAACATCTACATTTATGGTAGGTACAAAACTGTACTTTTCTCATTTTTATTTCATTACGTTTCATTTTTATCTTAGTTGCTATTGGCGCATGATCTGAAATAGTTACTAGATGTGTGGAAGCTTTCAAGTAAGTGCACAGGATCTTGTGAAATATAATTTCATTCCAGTCTAGCCTGGTTATTGTACCTATGGGAATAATAATTAAATTCTCTCTGAGGTCCTACTACTGAATTAATGTCTTCCATACCAAATGTTTTCATAAATTTCTTCAGAAATCTGCCCTCTTGTTATATTTTCCTTCTAGTTCCCTTGGATACATCTTCATGGTTGCAAACCAAGTTCCAGTCCCCACCTAGAACTAATATTTCCTGCTGAAAGAGGATTCTTTCTCCCAACATTTTCTTAAGTGCCATAGTAGCAGTTTCAGGTAGAATATAAATACATACTAACGTAATCCTTCCTCCCTTGCCAGTAGTAGCCCCTTACTACCACAAATCTGCCATTACTATCGTTTTCTTCCTTTTCTGTTGATATTGGAGCTCTTGAGCAATTACTGTAAGTGCTTCCCTTTATCCTTTGTCCCTGATATTTTGTGGAATATCCCTCTTGAAATCCTTTATCAAATTCAGATACTCTAGTCATTCCAAATGCGTCTCCTACGGCATCTCAGCATTTCTTTCTTTATTAAATTCACATGCTCAATTCAATTTGTTCACCTTTTTCTCTATACCTCTGTGGCCATTCACGTTCCAAAATATGTTCATTATAGCCATCGTGATACGAAGTTATTTCCTATTATACCTTTTTTAAATGTCTTTATCTAGGTTTTGTGTTACATACACCCACTGATTAGCAGATTGATTCTTTATACGGTTGTCATCTCCAATAAAAACTTTCAAACAAAAAACAACCCCATAACCTGCTAACTTAATACAAGCGCACAAAAGTATGCACATCTTCAGATAATGAAGTTTTACACTCCTGATAGGAACAGTTGTCTCAAATAGCTGCACATAGGCCTTAACTTACCTAAAGTTGAGGTTCTCCAAGCTAAGATGCATTATTGCCTGTGCTACTAATTAAACTAATTGGCATCTGTCTTTTTTTATTTCTCTCTCTGATGTGAAAAACTGGCGTTCTTTCAGAAAACAACTTATAACCTTGAAGTAACAGTGTGTTTGCATTTTTATTGCTCTATAATCAGCTTGTCTCCATGGAAATGTAAGCGATAAAACAGTAGTCCTCAGCTGCAAGCTTCTAAAGACAAGCTGAAACATTTATTCCTAATGGAAAACTTTTCATAACAGTTAGTGTTATCTTATTGATCTCTTTAAACTTATTGGATTAAACCAAGGGTCTTTTATTGTGATCTGTGCACTTTTGTATCCCATACCCCACCTCAACAACCCAAGATTAGAGCCTGTTAACTTAAACATTCTTTTGTCTAGCCTTTTTCCTTTCTTTGCATTTGTAATGCCTACATTTTTAATACTGAAAAAGAGGAAAGAAAAAAGGCATCTGTTTACTTTAGTATCTTTATTACATACAAAACAACTTGCAAATCATGAAACGTTTCATAGAAATACTATTCAGAACAGAATTATTTAACTTTTTTCCTTTCTGTTCCCCTCAATGTCCTTCCAAACATTAATGACATATAGGGAGGCAGTTGCCTTTCTGTTCCCCACAAGTTTAACAGAGTTATAAGTCCACTCTTTCCACTTTTTCTTATGCTGCTATTTCACAAATGTGACCGACTAGCTTTGCAGTCTCTCATTTATTCACTAGTTTCCATCTCCCAGCTCCAGATTCTGGTTCAGTTCCAAGGTACTCACGATTCTCCTTGTCTGCTTCTGTGCCTTTCTCTGTCTCTTGAGCATCTTCCTTTGGAAGAATGGAAAATGGTTCACTGGCAAAGTCTCTGTGTGCTGTACGTCAGAGGAATGAGAAGAAGAGCCCCCTTCTGCTTGATGGCTCATATTTTGTTGAACAAACTTCTGTATTTCCTCCTTTGCCTGTCTGCATCAGAAAAAATTACTTTGATCTTCCAGGGAAAAAAAATATTCTGAAAACTGATGGATACAGTGTTTTGAATCTCACACTTGCTACTTGACATTCCCTGATTTCTGGAGTAAATGTGTTTCTCTTCTGCCTGGTGCACAGTGAATAAGAATTTTCCACAGACACACTAACTTTTAATACCTTTGCCACAGTTTTGTCAGGATCAACCCTTTCTACTGGTAGGTTTGCATCTTTACTAATGCAGGTCTTGGCTACACACTCATTGCCAGTTTTGGAGCATACACACAGTGTGCCTTTTCAACTAACGGTTCCTGCTGTGGAATACCAGTGAATTGCTTAAATGTGCCTTCATAAAATTAATGCAGTCTGTCCTTTCTAATATCTCTGGTACAGCAGAAAATCTCAGCTTTTTCCTATGTGCTTTGTCCTCTAATTCTCCCTCGGTCTGTTTAGTGTGTTTATGCCTGATACTTGGGGAAAGGACGACTGTGACTTGTCAACACAAGGGTGGGCCCTCTACAGACCCATGTAATTATGGGCCCATTGGTCTTACCAGCCTTGTATGAAAAGCCATGGAGTATATCACAGCAGTACTCATTTATGCAGATATAGGCAGTTTAACTGCTCTAGATCCCACTCAGTTTGGTTTTGTGAAAGGCAGGCCCTGTGTCCTGAACCTAGTCAACTTCCCTGAAAAGATTATACAGACTGCTGCTTATCTTGAGCTGGCCTGACTTTTCATTATGTCCTCATTGCTGGTATCATTGAAAAATTGCACAAACTTATTGTAAAACCCCAAATTGTTCACTGGATTCTAAATTGGCAGTCCTACAGATGCTATTTAGTAAAAGGTTTTGGTAGCCATTTTGAACTTAAAATTGCAACTAGTTGAAGTGGCAATGGAAGTAGTGAAGGGCTGTCGACTGTTTGGCATTTATTTAGCAGGCATCCAAGACAGTATCCCTGAAGTGTGATTGACCAGCATTGTTGATGGCTGCAAACTGGGCACTGTTATCCACTCCTACGTTGATATTCAACTGCTCTGATAAGATCTAGAATAAGCATTTGTCTGGTATACTGAAAATGCAAGAAAGTGCAGTATAGTAGTGTTAGGCAAAAAAGCTGCTCCCACCTCATGTTGTAAATGGCGCTCCTTTCAAACTGAAACTGTCATGTGTGTCTTGGGTACTTATGTGGTCCGTCTCTCGTTTGATCATGAAGTGCAGTGTCAGTGGCACAACAGATAGCTTGTTTGCTTTTGGTGCCAAAGGCTGTGGGTTGTTTCCACACTAGGTAGCTTGATTATTGTCACTGCAGTGCAGCACAAAGGGGATGCTGCATTCCAGAGTATGTCATCTGTGAGATGACATGTTAAACTGAGATCCCGTTTGCTTGAGTTAGTGGTGGCTCAGGTGGATTTAAAAGATCCCACAGCACCTATTAAAAAGAGATGTCACTCTGTATGTATATATGTATATATGTATGTGTGTGTGTGTATATATATATATATATATATATATATATATATATATATATATATATATATATATATGCATATAACCCTACAATCCTCCAAAAGTCTCTTCAAAAAGCCTCAAACAGTATCTCGAAGTGAATTGGCTATGCCCACGTACCAACCCTGATTAAGTTATAAACTAAAAGCATATTCTGCAATTATCATAACTTGTAACTACATCACCAAGCTCTGCTTCCAGTCTGATATCTCTTACTTTTAATTGTCTGTCCATGACAATTGTGAGTCCCTGCTAGGGAACACTACTAACCCATTGTATATAATCACTTTGTTTTTGTAATTGTTTGCTAACTTCTGTGTAATCTATGTAAGTTTGTCTTTGTGGAGCTTTTCTCCCCGGGCCTCCGCTGAAAATGGACATGTATCCAGTCGGACTATCCTGGTAAACAAATGTAAAATAAATACATATATACATTGTATATATACTTTTGTGTCCCATATGGACAGGGAAAACTTGTAGATGCCACAAGGCACAGGCATATACCAAAACCGTTCTAGTTCTTGAGCAATGATAATTGGGAAGACTGAGGCATGAATGGCTAGGCTTAAGTAGGCTCTTGGGCCATTAGTCTAAAAACATCATGTGATACTTAGATCATCATAGCCACTGCTCCAAGAACCTTTGGGTTGTGTATTTTCTAACAACCGGCCAGTTTCCAAAAGCTTCAGCTCTCTCCCACAGCATCCATTCTGACTGCTGATTGAACAATCTGGAGGAGAGAAAATCAGCAGTCAGACTGAAAACTATTCAGTAGTTTCTTGCCGCCTTGTAAAGAGAGCAGATCTGAGGCTTCACAAGAAGATCAGATGGCACTTCTGCTCCTTTTTTTCTAGCACTGGGGTTGTCTTTGGAGACCCTTTCACACAGAAAACTTAATTTTGTATATGTATTTATGTTAAAAAGTAGTATAATACTGCTATTTATTTTACTGGTCGTGGTCCTTTTAAGAAACTCTGAGAAATGCTGCATTTCTTCATTACGATAAATTTCCTGTCTGGAACCACTTTAGCCTAGAGTAGTGCTTTTGGCTTATATGATGTAAAAATGTTCTGCTTATGCAAACTTTTATTTGTTTAAAGTCTGTGTGGGTCAGTATTTTATTGTGCAGGGACAAAGACAGCAGGTAGTTCTTGTGTTTACACTGTGATAAATTACCTTTTAATTCATTCAGTTGAAATTTTACTTGGGAGTTTTTAACACATTTTTAAGGTACTGTGTTAGCATTTGCATGGCAAGTAGTGCTTGTAGTAACTCTGTAATAACTGCCATTTATTCTTTCAGACTAATTTTACTTATAGGGGATTCTGACAGGAGTTGTGTACTATTTGTGAGTTAACAGAGCATGTGTAGTGTGTGTGTTCACCCAGGGATACTTGCCTGCCATTTAGTTCCATCAGGCTAATTTTACTTTAAGGGGTTTCTGACAGAATTTTAGTGTACTGCTTGTGCATTACTGTATTTTGCAGACTTTCTTTTGGGGTAAGTATGCCGCTCATGCCGGTTTTTGACAACTTGTATTAAGACTGCCTCAAGCATTCCCTCAGTCACAGCATGGAGACTAAACTCTCTCCTACTGGTCCATCTTGTGCAGTTTATAGAAAGAAAAAAAAAAACTTGTGTGATGGCCAATGGCGACTATGTGGGTTCAGTCTGAGCTTCGGCTGATAGTGGGTGCAACTGCAGCAGCTATTTGTTCCGCAGGTCACTCATCCCAGCTTACTCTGGTGTAGTTCCTTTAGCCACCATAATTTGGGGGGTAGCCGTGTCCTCTTCTGCTGTTTCCAGTGTCTAAGTTTGGGCATCGGAGAGCCATCTTTACTGGGACACGGTCTATCAAGGGGTTGATACTGGATGTGTTTGAGGAGAACAGATCTCTTGAATGGGCGCAGATTCCTCTCCTGCTGTGTTACGGACAATGCCTGTTAGGGAAGAAATTAAACATTGTTCTCATGAAGACAAGCTATCTAGAAGAAAAGATGACTTTCTTATCTTGTCTAAGTAGTTGTTTCAGATAATCAATCCTAGTACATAGCTTTCAGTACCTATTAAGCAGCTCAGTCAAAAATATCCTTAGGAAGACTGGTCACATGAGTCTGACATACAGAGACATGGTTTTATGTACTACAGATCTTGAACCCGATTCTCTGATGCTGTGGAGAACTGGTCCTCCCAACCTCCTTGAGATGTAATTTATATACGTGTGTCTGTGTGTGTGTCTACTTCACATCACCTAAAACCCATTTAACTGACTTTAATTTCGCCGAGACCAAATCACCTAATTTGTCAAAATACTGAAAACTCATTTGACTGAATCTCGTTTCACCGAAAGCTTACAATGCTAAATTTCAAAAGACTAAAAGTTAAATCATAAACAAACGTACACCACTAATAATTACCTCTTTCTAGACCATTAAAACTACTTAGTTACTCTCTTAACAGAAACCGGCCAATATAAAACCAAGCTAAGTGGGGGGCTACACCCCCCCCCATGTGGGGTCTGTGCCCCCCCACATCCCCCTAACTATATATACTAACTCCAGGATTGCACTACAGTGGGGAAAAGAGCATATACCTTTTACTTGCCTTATAGTACTCTGTACACTGCCACTACTGCTGGGAATGCACAAAATATCCGCCATATTACTTTAAACACTTCTCATAAAAATGTAGAGACATGCCCACATTTAAAAACACTACACTACTACTTTCTGCATGACTGTCAGTATTCTGACAGTCAGCACTATAAGTTACAGAAATTCTTTTTATCACAAACAAGTCACAGGAGAATGGAAACCTACGTCATGTCTATGGGTTTCAATTCAGTGAAATGAGTTTTCAGTATTTTGAACATTAGGTGATTTGGTCTGTGTGAAATGAAAGTCAGTCAAATGGGTTTTAGGTGATGTGAAGTAGACCCATGCATATGTTGTGTGTGTGTGTGTGTGTGTGTGTGTGTGTGTGTGTGTGTGTGTGTGTGTGTGTATATATATATATATATATATATATATATATATATATATATATATAATGTGTAAAATGTATTTATTGCTAAGATGGAGGTGTTTTTATGGGGACTAGTGTATGTTTACACTGTTTTCAGGAGAATTTTGGTTTATGCTGTAAGTGGTTTTGGCTCACTCTGTGCCCATTTCTCCTCTAATGCAGCCCTTTAAAGAGGTGTGTTATGCTACTTTTAACAGCTCTGACACGCAGTTTGCAGTCTCCATAAAAGCAGGTAGGTAACAGGCTACTGCTGACATCCAAACGGTACCCTATGTGTGACTTCCACTGTGACGCACAGAATTATTTACGAGTCTGATATTTAAAAGTTAATGCCTGTCTTAGTCCTATTATTTTGTCTGTAGTAGCTAAATGGCTAAATGTGCATTGAAGTTGTGTATAATTGCACACATGCTCTGTCTAGGGTTCTTGCTTTTGCTCCTTTTGAGGAGGTATACCTGGGTGTACTATAGCAGACGTTTTTGGTTAAAATTGTCTGAACTTTTGAGTTCAGCTTGACAAAAAAGGTTTTATTTAGTTCATCTGATACTCAGGTCCATAGATAGTTGGAAGAAAGAGAGAAATTAGTTAAAGGGGTTTCTAAAAATTTTTAGCCCCTTTTCCCCCTTTCACATCTCCCAGATCCTCTCTGATGCCTAAGAAACAAATATAGATGGTAGGATGGGAAAATAACTAACAGGAAGCTTACCAATAAAGGGACAGTATAAAACTTCAGGATGGCTAGGCTAGCGTCTCTTTTCTTTCCCATTACCTCCTGCCCCAGCAACTGGCTCTATTCATTCTCCTTTGGCAGCACATTGTTACAGACTCATGGGAGTTAAAGGTGGTTCAGGAGGGGTACACTCGGCATTAGATAACAAACCCTGCTTTCGTGGGAGTTCCTCCCCATCCTCCAAAGTTAATAGAGGTTTTTCACCCTTGATCACTGTACAACCAGTGACATTTCTTCAAAGGGCAAAGGCTTCTGTTCCAGAATATTTCTGGTACCAAAGAAAAAGCCTTCTTGGAGATGAGTTTTAAATCTTCTTTCCTACTTCAGTATGTGGAAGTTCCAGTATTCAATATGTTGATTGTCCCCAGGGAAGCTTTATGGTAACATGGGACAAGTTATATGAACTTTTGTCTAGGTCGAGTAACTAGTTCTCTGCACCAGATATGTTTGTGTCTTGCCGTAGTCATAGCTTATACTAGATTGAATGGCATTAATGTTTCTTTCTTATTTGGATGACTTTCCTACTTGTCTTTCCAAGGTCTTTTTCTAGATGTCAAGAGTCCTTAACATGGGTTTCATTTGCTCTGTCCAGTCTGGGATTATGGAGAAGTTATCGTTCAAGATCTTCCATTACCAGTCTTGGACTTTGTATAATGGAACTACATTTGCAGAGACAACAAATATAAGTCATTATGTGTTTGTATCTGCTGACTCCCTTCAGAATTTCTGTGGGTGGCAGTTTCTATGAAGGTAAAGGTGTGAGGCCTGTGGGATTTTTCAGACATCTAAATAATTTTCAGACTGTCGTAGAATACCACAGTAATTTGGTACATCAACAACCTAGAGCATCCAAGGCTGTATCCTCTGTACAGGCTTGCTAGTATTGCTTGAGTTAGTTCTTTAGCATTCCTTAACCCTCCAAGCACATTATTTTACATCAGAGCAAAACATAGTGGCAGACAAGCTGAGCAGATCCAGATCAGAGACAGACCCTCACAACTGCATTTTAAATGAAGGGGTCTTCCAGGTGTTTGTCCACGTCTGGAGAACACAAAGATCTGTCTGCATCCTTTCATAACAGGCAGTAGATGGCTTTTTCACTCCCTTATGAAGTCCATCCTTTCCACTGATATCCAGGAAAATTCAGAAAGACACCCCCCCCCCCGAAATATTTGTGGTGACCCCTTTCTGACCCAGGCGGTATTGGTGCTCCTTTTTTATGCAGTCGGCCAAGGGTAATTACCATGAGCTGCTTCAAAATCTGGATCTACTCTCACAAGACTTGGAGTTTAATGCACCCCATTTTAATGCATCTGTAATTATCTGCCTTTATTGGGGTGGCTCAGTGGTGTAGCGGTTAGTAGTTTTGCCTCACAGCAAGAGGTATTCCAGTTCGATTCTCAGCTGAGGTGCCTTCTGTGTAGTTTGCATGTCCTCCTTACGTTTGTGTTTTCCTCCAGATGCTCTGGTTTCCTCCCACATTCCAAAGACGTGCGTCTTGGAGCATTTCTCCCCAGGCCATCTCTGAAAATTGGCTCTGTCCCAGCTGGATTTTCCCAGTAAACAAATGTTAAAATAAAATTTATTATTATATATTTTTAGACACCCTTTTTTCAGGACATGCAGTAGGTACTGAAGGAGACAAGAAATCTAGCTATTGGAAAATCTTTTATTGACATGTGAAATATTTTTCTAGTTGGCACTTAAATAACCAGGGCCCTATCTGGTATTGTGTAACTGGCACTCTGTGCCGAGTCATTAACCTTTGGTCTTTATACTACTTTAAGGTACATCTTGCAGTCAAGTCTATATGTGTGCCAGTAGATCCTTTTCTTTCTTCAGTGTTTCCTTAGTAAAATAGTTTCTGAAAAGTGTTTCACCTGAAATCACCCTGCAAACAGTTTGCTCCTTCCTGGGCTTTTCACTTTATGCTGGAAAAGTTAATCACATTTCTGTCTGAATTTAAACATCATGCATATTTAAGGTTCATTACATGGAACGTGTTCTGTTTGCCCTGACATCTGCAGGACGAGTATCTGAGTTGCTTTTAGATATGTAAACCCTTTCTGGTCTGTGTTTAGGGTAGGGTATCTTTAAGAAGAAATCACTCGCTCGTGCCCAGAGTTGTTTTGAGTTTATTTGAATAAGACCATAATTCGCCCAGTCTTCTATTCTAACCCTCATAACCATCAGAAAGGGTTTCACATACTCTGGACATGCAAAGGCAGCTTAAGTACTGAAAATTCAGTCTGCTGTTTATTTCTTATGTTGGGACTAAAAGTACAATCCTTGTGAAATAGATTATTTCCATTTGGTTGTCTTTGACTTTTACCTTTTGTTTATATCCACTCTGAGCCCATTTCCAGGCAATATTAAGACATCCTCTCCATGGGTTTTTGCTTCTTTGATGGCATATTGGAAAAGGGTGTACTCTAGAAGCTTTGTAGACAGAGCTATGTGGTCTTGTATATATACCTGTACAATGAATTACATACTGGATTCTTTGTTTAGATCCAGGGCTGGCCTTCCTAGGGCTATTCTGCAAGGGCACCTGTCTCCAAATCCTTCTTATTTCCAGGTTGAATAAGTGAAGGTATTCTACCCATAGGCTACTGCAGCCATGGGAATGATGAACATAGTACAATCCTCACTCCTGCAGTAGGCTGCACCCACCCACCATCCCCCCAGTGGTGTACTGTATAATTTCCTTTTTGGTTAGCTCAAGATGAGTATGTTGCTTCTTAACTGTTAGACAAAAAAGTATTGAAGATTTTCTACTCTGCTGATTTTCCCTCCTCAGAGCTGTTTATTCAGCAGTCAGAGTGGATCTATGTGAGGGAGTCAGAGCATTTGGAAGTTGTCCAGTGTATCTTGGTCAAGACAATGCATAGGCCACTGCCGCAGATATGAATTTGAATATCTGCTGTTATCAATAAGTGCAGCTGGCACAACTCTACTTTTCCACCATAGCGAGAAATCTTATGACCCGATTAAGTTCCATTTGAGGATTTTTAACCAAAAAAAAATTGTATCCTTGAACTTATTGCATTAAATTACCACAACTCTCCTCATAGTCTGCCTTTTGGCTTCTCTGAAGTGACCTGTCTCACTTTTCAAGCCGTAAAAGACCCAACTTGTCCTAGAATGTGAATGGCTGTACAGGTGTAGGTAAAAAGGAGAGAGTATTGAATTAAGAAATGCAGAGTGCAAATAATGCCACAAGAGATGCATTTGGAATGAAATGAGCATGTGAATATGATAGAGGATTTCAGAATGGATATTCAGCAGAATATCGGAGATGGAGGAAAAGGGGAGGGGTTATAGTAATTGCTAGAGGCGTTTCAATAGTGAGAGGAAAAAAAATGGTAGATTTGTGGTAGTAATTGGCAAGGGAGGAGGGTTACAATGGCATGTATGTATATCCACTGAAAACCTCTATTTTGGAGCTTAAGAATATTTTGGGAGAAATCAGCTTTAAGCAGGGGAACATTATTTATAGTTGGGACTGAAATTTGATTTGCAGTATTGAGGATGCTTCGGGGGACATAAAAGGGACTATGTCAAGAGGGTAGATTTCTGACTAAACTTATGAAAATATTTGATATGGAAGATTTGAATTCAGTAGTAGGAACTCTGACAGAATTTACATATTATTCCCCAAAGTACAAGCACTGGGCTAGGCTAGAGAGAAATAGTTTTTCACATGAGCATGGGTGTTTACTTGAAAGCATTTACACACATCCAGTATTTTTTTTTCTCATCATGCACCAATAAAACTAAGTTAAAATTGCAGGGTAAAGAAGTAAAAATAAGATACTGGCACTTTACCACCTACCTGTTAAAAAGAGGAATTTAAGGAATAGGTAGTGGAAGTTATTGTGGAGTTATTAGGGAAGGTAGAACTATCTTCAGAAGTTATAGCTAGTGACTGGGATAAAATGAAAATGGAGTTTAAGAATAGGATTGAAATAAAAGAAAGGGATTTGGTTAAAAAGTAATAGAAATTACTTAGAGGGGCTCACAAAGGTTTAAACATTGTAGAATAAGGGAAATCTTTCAGAACAAGAGAAGGAGCAATTGCATAGTGCTAAATAGAAAATGAGGGAGTATCTGGATAATATGCATGAGTTTAGAAAGATTGCAGCTAAGTAACTATTTTTGATAACTGCTCCATAGTACAAAAACTTTTAGTGCAACTGCTTAGGCCAGACATGATATTGTAAAGGTTTTAGAGATGTTTTGGAAATTTTATGAAAATTTGTATATAGCAGAGAAGTGTAGAAATCAAGAAAAAGTACAAATGGAAATATTTATGGAAGACTAGAGCCAAGGTTAGAAGTAGACGAGGCTCAACAACTAACAGTGAAGATAGGATGTGATGAGATTACTGTTTTTATACATTTAAAAAAAAAATCTTCAGGAAAGTCTCCAAGAACAAATGGTGTTCCTGTGGAAGTTTGGAAATTTGGAGGGAAGAAAGTGATAAAGATCTGAAAAACATTAGCAGTATTTTAAAAGGAGGTGAAGCACCAATATTTTGGAACAAATTTCTGGTGGCTGTGTTACCTAAAAATGGCAAAAACCCTTCAGACCCAGCTTCATATAGACCCATTTCAATTTTAAACCATGCTTATAAAGTGTTATGTCTGTGCATGCAATACGAATGGCAAAAGTATTGCCAAAATTGATAGAGATTGCTTCAGTGTAGTTTTGTGGAAGGGAGGTGAACATTAGATAACATTAATATAACTATGATCTAGAAGGGAAGGTAGAATGTGTTAGAAAATACCTCTGTTAGTGGGTTTTGATACAGAGAAAGCAGTTGACAGACAAACTGAAGCCAGATTCAGTAACCAAGGAAAAGGAGTCTCAAAAAGGTGCCTGGATCATTCTTCCTCATTGGCTCCTTCATCAAAGCCGCCTTCTGAAATGTACAAAAAGTCTGATCTGACTGGTTCTAAATCTAGGCCTCCTTGGATCTGAATTCCTCCTCTCTTACCAGATCCGGTTACTTCATGGCTCCCTTCACTTTTATTGGAGGGATCGTCTTGTAGGCATTCCAGACCAACATCCTCCACATAATTTCTTACATCTTTCAGAAGCTTACCTAAAGCTGATTTGGAAAGGATGAGGAGGAAATTTCTCAGAGTGCAGCTCCATGTGGCCTTACTCCAGGCTGAGACTCCCATCTTTGTCCACTTCCCCTTGGTATCTCCTCATCTGACCTAACTCTCCATTGCAGTGCCTTCGGATCCGAGACTTCTGGGGGTATCCTCTTCGGATCCGAAGACTTTCTGTTCTTAAATCTCTGGTGACTTCTGAATCACACGGCACCGAGTCTTTTGGAGCTAGAGAACTCTGTAAGCCGAAGTGTCGGTACTGGGTCTGTGGGGTTGGGATCTCTTCTTTCCTTTGGGACTTTGGCGTTGGATATCTTGGGTCAATCTCCCTTCTTAGATGGAATGCTGGGTTGCAAGAGTTGATGGTTTGGGAACTACCATCTCCTTTCCTGTCGACTTCTGTTTCCTGTAGGCGTTCTGCTTTTGAAGTTGTGGAGAGGGCTTTCTCTTAGTCTAGAGAAGGGACATACCCCCCCCCCCCCTCAGATAAGACAACTTTGCCTTCTCCAGCTCGCTGCTGTGAGCCTCATTCATTCATTCCATGTTGACAGCCAGCCTGGTCTGGTCTCCATTTTGTGTCTCAGGACACCATCTTGTCTTCTGAAACTTCCCCAGAACAACCCAATTAGGAAGTTCCTCTGAAGAGAATGTGTAAGAGGAGACACCTAGATTCCCTTCAGGGATCTTTCAAGGAGGACACGATTTTGATGAAGGGAAGGAGGATTCCAGATCTCCACCTAAAGACATCTCCTTTGGAGACATCCTATTGCTCCTGAAGCAAAAAGGTGGTTGGTTCTCAGATACCCCTCCAAGTAGAAATCTGTGTTCCTTGAGGCTTTCGTTTATGACCAGTCTGCTTATTGGGTCACTCCACTGGCTGACAGACTCAGATCTTGTTTCTCACCAGGCATGGAAGAGACAGATACTGTAGAGCCAATCCCTAAACGACTTGACAAAATTCTAGCTCCTCCTAAGGACTGGGTGTCCTGGAGCAAAGGTTGATGCATGTTGATTCCTGCTTGTGGAAACAGTTATGAAAGAACTTGCAGAACAGAGTTCTTCTGTCCATCCCCTAATATAGAGTCCAGGACTTTGGACAGATTTGATAAGTGTGTGTATGCTTTGGTGACCTTTGCCCTCTGGTTGCTAAATTATCTGGCATATTTTACAAGGTTGCAAAGCTCCTTGGTCAAATCTTTTTGTAAATGTCTTTCTGGGTCCATATCTGCTGAAGATCAAAATAGTCTCTCCTTGCAGCTGGACACCCTCTAGTCTATTTCTATTGTGCCCATGAGGTTGATCTCCCTTGAAGCGGAAGGTGCCTCATGGGAGGTGGGCTCAGGCATAACAGTCAGGAGACATGCTTGGATGCAATTGTGATTTTGCGGAGCCCTTCATGTCTTCTTTTATCAGTGTGTCTTTTGATGGATCTTTCTTCTTTGACCCTAGGGTAAAGGACACTTTTCCCAAATGTGAGCAAGAGGGAAAGACCCTGTCTGCTGTGAGCATATGTTTTTCAACCCATCAAAGACCTTTCTAAAGGAATCAACGAGGAAGTAGGAAAACTTCACAAGCCCAGGGTCCTTATCAAGATTGTGGCGATAGTTCCCCCAGAGGCATGGAAGGGGAGCTCAAATGGAAGATCCCATCCTCTTGGCAGAGGTAGCCCACAGAACAAGGGCTTCCAGGATTCCTTCTCAGATCAGCTTCTGAAGGGAGGCCTGACCATTTGCCTCTGGGGGCCGTTGGGGGATGTTTGCCTCTGCATCAGAGAGCCTGACTATCTGTAACAAAGTATTTCTGGGTGCAGAGAGTCATATACAGAAGTTATATCACACCATTTTTCCCAAATTCCCCCTACAAAAATGAAAATTCTCAATGTTACACACAAATTAGAAGTAGAAAAGCTGCTAAAAATAGTCCTCCAGGAGGTCCTGCCAGAACAGAAAGTGTCCGGAACCTATTCAAGCTTCTTGGTACCAAAAAAAAAAAAAAAAAAAGACTGGGAACTTGACACCAGTTCTGTATCTCAGCAAACTAAATCAGATTGTAAAATATTCAATGTTTCAGATGGTCATGGTTCAGTCCATTTTGCTACTACTACAAAAGGATGATTGCATGTGCTTGATCTTCAAGATGGGTACTATCACATCAAAATTAACAGGCGCTGCATAAGATATTTACACGTCTAGCTGGGAGCCAGTCATTATCCGTTCAAGGCACTGCCCTTTGGTCTCACTACAGCCCCCAGAGTTAAATGCATGGCAGTGGTAGTAGCTCACTTGAGATTGCTGGGATTCAGAGTGTTTCAATACCTAGACGATTGGATCTTAACTGCTCCAACCAGGCATCAACTCCTACAGGCAAGTGACTCCTTGCTCCAGTTGTGCATCCATCTAGGCATCACTGTCAATTACAACAACTTGCCACGCTCACCATCCCAGTCTGGAGTTCATAGGTGGTGTTCTGGACACAGATTGCTTGTCTTCAATTCAGACCTGGAGATCCCTGGTCAGAAAAGTAATGCAAAATTGTTCTTTTCTGGCACGATTAATTTTATAAGCCTTGGAATCCATGGCAGCTGCTATCACCCTCATTCCTCTGGCTAGGTTTTGCATGTGAATACTTCAGTGGACGTTGTCTCAGTGGTTAGTTTTTTATAAACCCAGTAACTGCTCTAGTCCAACATCACACAAGCATACAAAAGGTATCTTCATTAGCTCCAGTCAACATCACACAAGCATGCAAAAGGTATCTTCTTGGTGGATTCATTCAAACAAACTCTTGTAAGGTTGCCTTTTTGTTATCCCTGTGACCATGGATGCCTTCCAGTTGGGGTGGGGTCACTATTTGAGGACAGTCCAAGGTACATGGTCCCCCAAGAAGGCCAAAATGCATGCTAATGTTCTGGAAATAAGAGTAGTTATAGCATTGTAGGCCTTTCAAGGCACTCTTCCATCTGAGACGGTTGCCATTCAGACAATGTCAGTGGTCTGGTTCATCAACAGAGTGAGGAACCAGATCTTATCCACTTTGTCGAGAAGCAATGAGTATGTGGCAAAGAGCCGTGTCTCCTGGACGCTTACTAATGCACAATGTTAAGTTGTCAATCTCGCCTTCATTCTTGCTGGATGGGTTCGGAGCCGAACCTCGGCTCCGACTCTGCCTAATACTAAAGAGCTATTTTTACTGGCTCGAGGCTATGCTATGTTCCATAATGCTAGGCGTCATATACCCAGATCTCGTTTGCCGCTTCAGCTACGAGGTTGAGTTTTCACCGACTCCAGGTCGTAGTTAAGATTTTTTATATTTATAGTTAGTTTTTGATAGATATTTTTCCCTGAGTTTTTTCCTAGTAGTCTCTCCCCCCCCCCCCTTAATTAATAGTTTTCCTTACTCTTCTCCACCCTTAAGGTGGTTAGGCCTTTACCTCCTTTGTAGTAGTTTTTGTACAGGTTCCATTTAGTGTGTGTGTGTATGTGGAATTTTGTTTTGTTTTACTGTAGTAAACTACATTTTTTCTTTGAGAGTGTATTTTCAAGTGTTGTGTGTATCTGTTGTGTCTGGTATACTTGTCTAGACTTTTTTGTCCCATTCCTGTGGTATCATGTCTAAGGATACCAAGATATTGGGATTCAAGAAGTGTGACTCGTGCTGTCAGAAGATGTCTCTGACAGACTGTCACACTTCTTGCGTATATTGTTTGGGCCCTCTGCACCTGCAGGACTCTTGTTCCATCTGACATGCTTTTAGCCCAAGAGTCCTGCAGGAACGCAGAAATAAGCTCATTCTAAGGGGCTTATTAAAGCCCGAAGGTTCTCCTACCAAGCCTCTGCCAGGAAAACCTTCTAAGCCCGCCAAACCATCGGCTCTGGAGCCGGCACCGAGCGGCCCTTCTGCCTCGTCTGTTCCGGCTGGAACCGATACATCGAGGCCTCAGTCGACTCCGACCTTGGTGTCGGAGCAGTCTCCAAGCCGAAAGCGTTCCCGATCTCCTTCATTGGAGTCGGTCAGGTCGGCTCTGAAGTCCCCTTTGCTGTCGGAGCGCAGCCATAGGTCTCACTTCTCTAGATCTTCCAGGCTTTCGGACCACGACCTCGAGAGGGTAGTCAGTAGGCTTTTGAAGTTGCAGGCGCTCGCCCAGTTATTGCATAGCCCATCTCAACAGACAGCGGCTTCCCCAACACCTGCTCCAGTTCCTCCTCCGACTATTCCTTCCAGTTCGGAGCCAGAGGCCGTCGGGGTTGGTACCGTGGGGGCGTCGGAACTGATTCCACCCTTATCAGTTCCTTCGTCAGCTCCGATCCCTTCATTGGCTCTGTCCTTGGAGGGATCCGGGCGCCGGGACTCACTCGGCTCCGGGGGGTGAGTGGCATCGGACCCTTGTCCGACCCCGTTCTCCCTCTCGGAGCATTGACGCAGGTGAGTTCGGCCCTGACATCAGCCTCGGAGCCATCCCTCTCGGTGCCGGGAGGAGCTCTCATCTCTTCGGAGCTGGGTCCTTCTCTGCCTGATAGGGGCGCCTTTGAGGTCATGAGGAGCGTGCTGGCTCCTATACCGGCACCACGGTCGGCCCCATCGGCCCTTCCTTCCATGATGCATGCTTCGGCCTCTGCCTACCCTCCCGAACCCAAGCATGGAGAACCAATGCTCCAGGTCGCCCCATTGGGCGTATCCTCCTCTTCTGAGGCCTCCCCTGATCCTGTGGGGGAGCCCCCTCGGAAGAGGACCTGTAAGAGGAAGCATGTGGACTCCCCGGAGTCAGTGACATCTGACACCGACCTGGATGATTTGGAAGGGTCCTCAAGGTCCCCCTCTGAGGATGTCTCATTTTCTGACATTCTAGAGATACTTAAACAGAGGGGGAACTGGTCTGCCATCATCCCTTCCGAGGACGAGTTTGTGTACCTGGATGCGTTTGGTTCTCGCCTTTCCACCTCCTGGGTGTCCCTGCCTTTCGACCCACTCATGGAGGTGGTGGCTCGGAAGGCATGGACGGCTCCGGATACTATGGAACCAACTCCACGGAGGCCCACAAAATTTATAACAGCCCCTTCAGACAAGCAGTTTCTCACTAAGGGCGTCCCCGTTGATGCCATGGTGGTGGCGGCGGCCACTAAAAAGGAGTTGGCTGACCCTTCAGTTCCTGTCCATCCTCCTAATAAGGAATCTAGGACTATGGGATAGGTACGGCAAGCGGATGTTTTCTTCAGCGACCTTCACCATGCGTTCGCTGAATTATTTGTGCCATTTCACCCGTCTTCAGAGAGACCTTCTCAAAGAACTAGGTGATACCTTACAGGACCCATCAGCTGCAGGATCTCAGGAAAAGATCAACTCCCAGCTGGGGACCCTGAACTCTATTGTGAACTCCTCCATGCGGCTCATTTCTTATGCTGCAGATGGAGCGAGTAGGGCTGCAGGCACGGGCGTTGCTCTAAGGAGACACGCCTGGATGCGGCTATGCAACTTTGCTGACCCCTTCAAGGCGTCCTTCACTAACACCCCCTTTGACAGTTCTGCTTTGTTTGGACCTCAAGTGAAGGATACATTGGCCAGGTGCGAGCAGGAAGGCAAGACTCTCTCTGCCGTGGGAGTCCGTTTTTCCACCCCTTCTAGACCATACCCTAAGGGTCAAAAGGGTGGAAAAATGTGGTTCCGGAAACCCCAGGGAGTACTGCCTGACGCACGTGGCGAGCTTCCCTCCAGAGGCAGAGGAGGGAACAATAACAGGCGTTGCCCTAGGGGCAGGGGGGTCTGCAAGATTAGGGTAGCAGAGAATCTTTCTCTGACAAACTCTTCCAGCACCCCTGAGGAGCTGCCCGACTGTCCACCTTTGGAGGCAGTCGGGGGAAGACTATCACTGTACCCAGAAGCCTGGCATTCCCTCACGCAAGACAAATGGATACGGTCGATCATATCCGAGGGTTACAAAATTCCCTTTATTCACACCCCACATCAGCTAAAAGGGCCCCTTCCAGACGTTCCACCCTGTCTGAGAAATCGAGCAGCACTAGAAATTTCAAAGCTGCTAAGAAAAAGGGCCATCCAGCCAGTCCCAGCAGGCCAACAAGGATCCGGAATCTACCAAGTTCTTTTTGATACCAAAAAAGACAGGGGACTGGAGACCTATTTTGGATCTCAGCAGGCTGAACAAGTCTGTTCAAAGAACGAAGTTCCGGGTGGTCACGCTACAGTCCATTCTACCCTTTCTGGGTCAGGACAATTGGATGTGCTCTATAGACCTTCAGGATGCGTACTACCATATCAAGATGAACAGGCGCTCCAGAAGGTTTCTCCGCTTCTGGCTGGGAGCCAGTCACTACCAGTTCAGAGCCCTGCCCTTTGGCCTCACCACAGCCCCCAGGGTGTTTACCAAATGCATGGCAGTGGTTGCGGCTCACCTGAGACGACAAGGATTCCAGGTGTTTCCATATTCAGACTGGCTCCTTACTGCCACCACCAGGCACCAACTACTCCAATCCAGAGATTACACTGTACAAACGTGCAACTCGCTAGGTATCTCTGTAAATTTTGAAAAGTCTGCATTGTCCCCTTGTCAGTCTATTATCTTCATAGGCGCCGTTTTAAACACAGTGGAGCTCTCAGCAAAACTACCTACACAGTTTCAGACATTCGCAACTATGTTCAGATACTATTACAGGAGAGCAGAGTCCAAGCCAGATTTGTACTAAAAACACTTGGTCTCATGGCAGCAGCAATCACTTTACTCCCCCTAGCGCATTTTCATATGCGGATCCTGCAGTGGATGCTATTTTCCCAGTGGTCCTTTCAGCAGCTCTCCATGTCACACACCATTCTAATCACTCAGTCATGCAAAAGACACCTTTCTTGGTGGACGGTCTCCCCTCAGGTACTCCAGGGCAGACCTGTGGTCCTTCCTCCTCCTGTTGCCACTGTGACAACGGATGCCTCCCTGATCGGGTGGGGTGGGGGCATTTTCGGGGCAGGGACAGTCCAGGGCACATGGCATCCCTTTGAATGCCACTTGCACATAAATGTCTTGGAAATGAGAGCGGTACTTTTAGCGTTGCAGGCCCTTCACGACTCTCTACCCACCGGGACTATTGCAATTCAAACAGACAATATGTCTGTAGTGTGGTACATCAACAAGCAGGGTGGAACCAGATCCTACCCCCTATGTCAAGAAGCACTCAGACTTTGGCAATGGGCAATCTCTTCTCAATGGTTTCTGGTAGCAACGCATATTCCCGGGAAGTCAAACGTCATAGCGGACAGACTGAGCAGAGCCATTCTCATGCATCACGAGTGGTCTCTCAACCAGATAGCAGCGGAAAGAATTTTCAGAAGGTGGGGTCAGCCTTGCTTGCTGCGACCTTTTTGCAACACCTCTAAACAGCAAGTGCCTAGACTTCTTCACCCTCTTCCCTCTCCCAGGTCTACCCCCCAGAGACGCTCTAGTTCACGATTGGCCCCGGGGTCTTCTGTATGCATTCCCCCCCTTTCCCTTGATTACTCGATTAGTCCAGAAAGCGACTGCCTTGAGAGCCAGGATGATCCTCATTGCCCCTTACTGGCCTTGACAAATTTGGTTTCCGTTCCTGCAACGCCATCTACTGGAGCAGCCCTGGCATCTGGACCCAGTGCCAGATCTTCTGACCCATCAATCGGGTGGGCTGCATCAATCCCTTCAATCTCTCAACCTCACAGCTTTGTTGCTCCACTTCCAACCCTAGCCAGGCTTCCTTTAATCTCTCAGTCAGTTCGTGACATTATCCTCGCTTCTCACAAGTCTACTACCAGAAAGACTTATGCTAGCAAATGGAAGCATTTCTCTGTCTGGGCAGGGGAAAAACACGTGGACCCCTTTACGGCTCCTGTCCAGACAGTTCTAGAGTTTCTAGCAGAACTCTTTCGATTGGGCTCCTCCCCAGCCACCATCAGAGTTCAACTGGCAGCTATTGCAAATGTCCACGTTGGCTTGTCAGAGACCAGCATCATGTCCCACAAACTTTGCAAAGTCTTTTTAAAAGGAACCCTTTTGCTTAGGCCCCCGGTTAAGGACCCTCCCCCACCATGGGACTTAAATTTGGTTCTGTCTTCTTTAATTCTTCCTCCCTTTGAGCCAGCGGCTTCTTGTTCGTTAAAGTTGCTCTTGTGGAAAACACTCTTCTTAGTAGCCATCACCTCAGCAAGACGGGTTTCGGAACTTCAAGCCCTTTGCGTTCGCCCTCCTTATCTTGTTTTTCACAAAGACAGAGTGTCACTTAGGACTAATCCATCTTTTTTACCCAAAATAATCTCAGAGAAAAATCTGAATCAGACCATAGATCTTCCAGTCTTCTTCCCAAATTATACCAATAGAGCTGAACAAAAGTTACATTGTTTGGATGTTCACCGCCAATTACGCTTCTACCTGGATAGAACTAAGCAGATGAGAAAATCAAACCAGCTCTTCCTGTCTTATGCGGAAGGGAAACGGGGCCAACCAGTCTCTAAGGTAACCTTGTCCAGGTGGTTGTCCTGTCTTATGTTGGTCTACCAGTTGAGGAGCAGGGAACTTCCTACTAAGCCTAGAGCCCAATCAACCAGAGTTTTAGCTTCTTCAATAGCCTTTCAGGCAAAATTGTCGATGGATTCCATTTGCACAGCGGCCACTTGGGCCTCTCTTCATACCTTCATTTCTCATTACAAGCTCGATATGGCCTCCAGAAGTCGGGCTGATTTTGGTTCCACTGTACTCGAGTTTGTTCCATTGAGCCACCCAGGACTTGGGTGCTAGAGACGCTGTCCCATCCAGCAAGAATGAAGGCGAGATTGACAACTTAACATTGAGAAGTTATGTACTTACCATAACGTTCTATGTTAGTTGTCTTCTTCTCGCCTTCCCTCTTGCATCCCACCGCCCATCCCCCTAGCCTGGGAAGATCTAGAGTACCTTGTGAGAGTTATTGCCACCTCAGCTATATCCCCAGCTAGCTCCTTTACCCTAGAAGGGTATATATATATATATATATATATATATATATATATATATATATATATATATATATATAGATAGATAGATATAGATAGCTATAGATAGATATATATATATATATATATATATATATATATATATATATATCTATATATAGAGAGAGAGATGTAGATATATATAGATATATCTATATATATATAATCTCCATTTTGTATCTATGATTAGGTGGATTATTCTCTCTTGTGGTGGGGACGTATATGTCCATAGTGTTAGCTATCAAACGTGGTCTGGGTATATGACGCCTAGCATTATGGGACATAGCATAGCCTCGAGCCGGTAAAAATAGCTCTCGAGCTTTAGTATTAGGCCGAGTCGGAGCCGAGGTTCGGCTCCGAACCCATCCAGCAAGAAGGAAGGCGAGAAGACAACTAACATGGAACGTTATGGTAAGCACATAACTTCTCATTCCAGAGAAATACAATGTGATTGTGAACAAACTAAGCAGGTCTGTTCTGATTCTGAGAGTGGTCCCGCAATGGGAAAGTGGCAGAGGATTTTCTGTCAATGGGGCCAACCATGCTGCGATCTATTTGCTTCTCCCCTCAAACGCAAGTGCAGCAGGTTCTTTACCCTGATCCCTCCAATGGGGGCTTCACTGCGAGATGCTCTAGTCCACTATTGGCCCTCCACTCTTCTTTATGCTTACCCACAGTTACCTCTTATCCCCAACTTTCTGCAGAAAGCATTCCAGTTGAAGAGCACAGTTATCCTCATTTTACTATTGTGACGTCTTCAGATTTGGTTCCCTTTCCTCTGGCCCGCACCTTCTACTTCCGGCCTAGATACTGGATCTCACTACAGAACTCCTGTCTCATCTGATAGGTATGACTCATCCAGACTTAAAAGGCCTCCAACTAACTGCATGGTTTTTCCAATTCCATTGATTGCTAGGCAGCCCAGTCTCTCCTCCTTGGTCAGTGATGTTATCTTCTCAGTAAGCTTCTACTAGAAGGATTTATAAAAGTAAATGGAAGAGGTGTTTGATTTCTGGGCTCTTAAAGACTTTGATTCCTTTTCAGCACTTCTGCCATCCATCCCTGAATTCTTAGCTTCAGTTTTCAATGAAGAGGTTAGTTTTTCAACTATTAAAGTTCAGTCGGCTGCCATTTCTGTTTTCCACCTGGGCGAAAATAACTCTGCCTTAGGTTCTTCTAAACTTTGTAAAGCCTTTCTCAAAGGAGCCTCTTTACTTGGACATCAGTTAAAGGATCTTACTCCTCATTGGTATTTAACTATTATGTTTCATGCCTTAACACAGACACTCTTTGAACCGTCAGCCAGGGTAGATGTAAATTTTTTTTTCTTGAAAAAACTTTTTTCTGGTCGCCATCACATCAGTTAGATGAGTATCTGAACTCCAGACACGATCTTCTAAACCTCCTTATTTGGTTTTTCACAACGACAGGGTATCTTTGTGGACCAACCCACCTTTCGTGAATAAGGGAGCTTCTGAATTCATTAATCTACTAGTTTTCTTTTCAAACTTTTCAAGTAAGAGAGCATATGCTACATCTGTTGGATGTGCATATACAACTTTGCTTTTATCTCCATAGAACCAATCAGTTGTTCCTTTCCTTCTCTCCTAACAGACTGAGCAAACCAGTTTCCAAATTTACATTGTTCAGATGGTTAATTGAATATATCTTCTTTGTCTATGGTTAAAAAAAAAAAAAATCATCCTTGTGTAAGACTCCTTGAGTTCACTCCACAAGGTCTGTGGTGATCTCTTCAGCCTTTTGATTAAGGGCGTCCTTAGATGACATTTGTGCAGCTTGAACTTGGACTCATTCTCATACTTTTATTCCTCATTACAAATTAGATTTGTTTTCCAGGAACAGAGCACCCTTTGGCTTTGCAGTACTCCAGAATATCCTTACACGAGGGCCACCTAGGGCTGCAGTAGCTGGGGACTTTGTCCCATCAGTTGAGGAATGAATGAAAAGGACATCATCACATAAGTTACGTACTCGCCATAACGTTCCATCTTTGTTGTCCATTTTCATTCTTCCTCACCTTCCTGCCCACCTGCCCCCATTTCTTGCTTGTGAAAAGTCTGAGTTTTACAGAAATCTCTGCTTTAGTTCCAGCTTCCCTATTCTTTCTGCTTTGTTAATTTCTTTAACAGGTTGTCCCTTTATATCTTGGGGCAAAAAACTTGATCTGAGGTATGTTAGGTTGGCAGGCATTGCTGGGTAAAGGGAGGAGCTTGAGAGTTTTGGATCCGATGATCTGGTAGAAGCTGCAGAGTCAGAAACAAGTCTCTGATCTGAACCCAACAATTGAGGAAGAATGAAAATGGACAACACATATGGAATGTTATGGTGAGTACATAACTTTTTTCCTCTTCTGTTGATGTATGTTTGCCTACGTCTTGCGTGATAAATTAGTAAAGGTATTTAAAAAAATTGAAAGACCCAACCATATTTGACCCCTGTTTCTTCTAAACTTTAATATAAAAAAAAAAAAAACTCTAAGGTTCTGTACTATGGACGTAAATTTATGCCAACAGATTAACCAGATTTGCTGGAGGTATAAGTTTCTAATGCAGCATATTCCTAGCCTATGGATTATTACCAATACAGGTCAAGCAAATTACCTACTTTGCCTGCATGAGCAAACTCCAATTTACACCATGGGTTATGTATGACCTTGATTTTGTAGGTGAGCAGTATTAAATGTTTGAAAAGGAGGCCTGAGCTTCTGTATGTCTGCTTAAAGGAGTGTCTGGCTTAGGTGTCATATGGTCCCAGTGATTGCTTGTCTTGTTTTGTTCCTGAAATAAATTGAAAAAGTACTCTGGGTGAAGTTCGCATTTTGTGAAGTGCAACTTTTTAAAACTAGATGTTCATATTTTTATAAGATTATTTTCTTTGTAATAGAAGAGCTGGATTGAGAACTGTGTGAGTATAAATTTTGAATGTTTGTGTGGGTGGTGGGGAATTGTCTTATACATCATTTGAAGTTTCACAATGTGGTGATTACCTTGCATGCAGATGTTTAGGTTTTACTTCCTGCTCTGTGGTTTGAATTACCAATCTTGACTGTTTTTTTTTTCCCCCCTTTCATTATTAGGGCCAGTTAATCACTTTGCTGGATGACAACAGTTTGCACCTATGGTCACTGAAACAACATGAAGGGCTAACCATTCTAGAAGAGGAGGAGAAGGAATTCAAATTGAAGGGGCAACCAGGGTAATGACAAAAATAATCTAGATGTGAACATAGACAAGCAAGTATAAGTGGATTTTCTTTTATGGAAAAATAAAATGTGTATTCCATTGCACTTTTTTCCTGATAAATGCAGCTAGCTCATAACACTTAAGTCTTCTGTATGTTCATCATATTGATCATTGCACAGTTGCTGTAGCTGAATGGGTATATCCTGTCAAGGATATAATAGCCGGCCAGCTTCTAAAGCTTCGAGGCACCTTCTATGTGCCCAAACCATCATGCAGCTCGAGCTGAGCTGACTAAAAGAAGTTTGGATGTGAAGCCCTTTAGAGCTTTACTACTATAGAAGAGTATACACTTCTGAGGCTTTTGAGGATCAACATCTGGCTTCTTCTTTCTTTTGCTGGGCAGATAGGTTCCCTTTAGAGGAAAAAAACTTCCATTTTCTTAAATTTTTTTTTGATGTTTTATTACTTTCCTTTCAGGAAAGTTTTTTTAAAGCTAGGAGTGTTTTGTTTTTAATGGACCATCTCAAAACTATAACATACTTGTAAATGGAGCACTTGTTTTTTTCTTGTCAGGTTGAAAGTAGTGTAAAGTAAATGAAAATATTTTTTTCTGTGGAGAAATTTATTTTTTTAGTTTATTTGTGTTTTGTAGGGGTGGCATAGTGTGTTAAAGTGCTTTTAAAGTTGTGGACTGGTAGTGTGTTTACTCATTTCTGTTTCCCTTCCCTATGCAAGAGGCACATTTTTGGCTTAACCATGGGCCAGACTACTGGTAACAAGGTCAGTCCTTCCTTCTAGCTAGAAAAAAATCAAAAATTAAATAGCTGTTGCCACCACAGGCAGGCTAACAGTTTGCACGAGCCACTAGTTTGTGACTCTACTGTGGCCATTTGTTGAATTTCAGATCACTCATCTTTTGCCTTGAATACCTCTGCTTTAGCACCTACAAGCCACTATGGTCGGGGGTTATCCACATCCCCTGCTACTGTTGGAGTCTCTTCAGTGGGGAAGGGAGAGCCACTCTTTATCAGTCTTTGGAGAGGGAGCAGGGAAGGTTTCCCTGTTGTGTAAGAATGCTATGCCCATCACTGGGGAAGCAGCTGCACCACTAGTAACATGGTTGGCTCCATTTTTCCTGTCAAAAAGAAATAGAGCACGTGTCTACTTCCTTTCACATTTCTTTGGATAGGAGTACTGGATCTGGCTCAGGGTTTATTTCAGGCTATCAGTGCTTGTAAAGTTTCTGGTAAAAGGAAAGGGGATTCTTCTTTTCCTGAAGAGATTCAAAATTCTGAATCTGAACAGGAAAATGCAGGTTTTTTTCTTTCAGATTTCTGACTCGACTCCAAGGAGTGCTCAATTTTTGATTCTTCCTGTGGGGGTTCTCTTCATCAGTGATTTTTTGCTAGGCTGTGCCGGTGTTTTCAGTGGGAGAATGCTGAGGTTCCTCAGTCACTCAGTAAATGCTTTGAATTAAGGATTTTCCAGAACCTACACCCATTCCTCCTGCTCTGTCTGCGTTAGAGGATGTGTGTGCTACTGCCTGCAGTTTTCCTGATAGTTAGCCAGCTGCCCCTAAAAAGACAGAAAGGTTGTATAAAGTTACTCACTTAAAATTCTATACATTATTCCTAAACCTAACCCTGCAGCTATAACTTTAGTTGATCCCACTCCGGCTAAACACTTGGTTAATTCTAATCCTACTCTTTCTGATAAGGATGGGAATATTTTTGATATGTATGGGGGAAAAATGTGTATACTTCTGTAACTTTGATTTTCAGAATTTTAAATTGTCAGGCTCATATGTTACTTTAACAATTTGTCAGAAGAAACTATGAGGAATGTTTTATCTGAAGGTCTCATGTCTGTTCAGTCTTCATCAAACCTGTGGTCTTTGTTCTGACCTTGGAAGTTACTCGACCGTTAGCAAGCTAAGGATGTTCTTCATTCCACATTGCTGCAGTCCTAATCATTGGGTAGTCCGCTGTCCAGTCGGCCCGAATACCAAAGTATAAGGCTGACGTCGGTCAAGGCGCATTAGACTGACGTCAGGACGTCAGGGTACTAATGCGCATGACCGACGTCATATCCTCAGTCTTTTTTGCCGCATGGTCCGATGCAGAAGCAGTTTTGCGAGTGCAGGTTGGCGTTCTGAAATATTTCCGAAGTCGGAGTTTCAGACCGAATCAAAGTTGGCTAAGTACCCCGTTGGGGAACATTTTGGTTTTTTCTTGCCTCAGTATTTAACCGGATGTCAGAAAAAGTGAATAACTGTATTTCTTGTGGGAAACAGATACCTCATAGGGATTACCATACTTTGTGTATACCTTGTTTAGGGCCTGAGCACGACGTTGTTGGTTGCCGCCTTGTGCTAGATTTAACAAACGCACTATTAAGAGGAGGTTAGACTGTGCCAGGTTAGTGTTTGGGAAGCGGTGTAATTACAAAATGCCGCCGGATGCTCCGCCGCTTCCAAAAAGCGCAAGGACAAAACAGCAAAGCCTAGGGTTGATGAACCGGCAGTCCCGGACGTCGGTTCTTTAGAGGGCTCAGTGGAGCCAGAGGTTTTGCCAGGAGTTTCTTTGGAGTCTCAGGCAGAGACTTTACTGTTACAGGATGTGCCCTCTCAGGAGGTAGGCCAGGCTGAGGGGGCTTCTCAGGTAACTGCTCTTCCCAAGGTAGTTAGAGCTTCTCCTACTGTTTCCAAAACTTCTTTGAGAGGTAGGCCAAGTTCAGCTTCAGTGGGGGCTTCTCCTAGCACTTCAGGTTCTGTGCCTAAGAAACATATGCTTAAAATGGCAGAAGATTTAATTACTATGATTAGAGGCTCTATGCCCCCTCCTGATAAGAGGCCTTGGGTGGAACCGGAGTTTGAGAGTTTTGAACGGTGTTCAGAGGCTTCTCAGTCTTCTGTGGAAGACTTGCAGGAGTATCCTCCTTATTCTGATTCTGATGTGGATGATTCCACTCCTACAGCTTCTCCTCCTGAGGATTTCTCATTTTCAGAGACTCTGCATTCCATGAGGGAGCACTTTAAATGGGAAGGCCAAGATTACTCTGATTCCAGGAAAAGGCTTAGGGAATTCTTATTTTTACCCCAGCATAGGCCCTTAGCTATACCTCCTGTGTTGAATGTGGTGGAAGATGTTTTGCAGAGGCTTCCTGAACCCTGATTCTTTGCCTCCTGCCCCTGTTAAGCCTGATAGGTACTATAGGGTGCCTGAAGCTCATAAGTATCTGTTTAAGAGTCCTAGGGCAGACCCGGAAACTGTTTCTCAGGGGCCTAAGGGTGTTAAGGCCTCTGTTGTTAAAAATCCTGTTCCCACTGATAAAGAGGCAAGGGCTTTGGATAGGTGGGGAAAGAAAGTGTATACTTCTTCCACTTTAGCCATGAGAGCGTTGAATTGTCAGTTTCACATGCTAAAATATCAAAATTATCTCCTTTCACAATTGAAATCTAAGGTGGATGCTTTGGCGGAAGGTATAGAGTGTAAAGAGTTGCTGGATTTAGTTCATGTGTCTGAACAAGTGGGTAAGCATTCTTTGCAATGTGGTTTTGATGCTGTGCAGGCCTCCTCGAGGGTGGCTGCCACTAGTTCTGTTCTTCGCAGGCATGCCTGGTTGAGGGATCAGAATTTAGCAGAACATGTTAAGTCTAGGATTTTGGATGCTCCTTTACAGTCTGATGTGTTATTTGGTTCGCCTGTGGAAGCAGTTTTAAAGAAAATGGAGGACAAAGCTAAGTCTATGCAAACTGTTAAAGATTTTTGCAGGTGCAGCCACCAAGTTTAGTAGAAATTGGCCTACTAAGGGATGGACATATCCTGCTTATGGTTCCCAGTCTAGCGGTAGGTCTAGACGTGGTAGGGGCAGGGCTCAAGGTTCGTTTAGGCCTAGAACAGGGGTTCACCTGCTCAGCCTTCTGGTGAGGGCAGGGTCAGTCCTTTCGTAAACAGACCCAATGACCTGCCTTTTCAGCTGCCAGTAGATTCTCGCCTGGCAGCTCCTTTGGGAGGAAGACTGTCTCTTTTCAAAGAAAATTGGGATTTAATCACTCAAGACAGATGGGTGTTGGATATCATTCACCACGGTTACAGGTTTTATTTCCATACCTTGCCTCCTTTCAAAGGCATGCCAGACGTTCCCCTCCACAAAGGAAAGAGGCTCACAAGCAAATTTCTTTGTTACTCCAAATAGGGGCTATCCAGCCAGTCCCTGTACCAGAAAGGGGCCTAGGATTTTATTCTCGCCTGTTCCTAGTTCCAAAGAAGGGGAACACGTGGAGACCAATTTTGGATTTATCTATCCTCAACACTTATCTGGACATTCCCAAGTTCAAGATGTTGACGTTACAACAGCTTTTACCTCTGCTGGGCAAAGATCATTGGATGGTAACTTTACATCTCAAGGAAGCTTACCTTCATGTGCCTATAAGACTAAGTTGCAGGAAGTATCTGCGTTTTCGAGCTGGAAATTCTCATTATCAGTTCTCTGCATTGCCCTTTGGCTTATCTACTGCGCCCAGAGTATTCACAAAGGTTCTGGCTCCAGTGATAGCTTACTTCAGGCTGAAAGGAATTCAAATCTATCCTTACTTGGACGACTGCCTGATTCTGGCTCAAGAAAAGGAAGACCTTCTACAGCATCTGGAATATGTCATAGCAGTGCTAAGATGCCTAGGGTATTCTGTGAACGAAATAAAGTCCAGTCTAGTACCCTCTCAAGACATGTGCTTTCTGGGTGTGAGACTGAATACAGCAGCCCAGATGGCCTTTTTAACCCCGGACAAACAAAAGAATCTTTCCAGTTACTTCCATCAACTATCTCTTCCGTCCGGGCTGACTGCAAGGACAGTCCTTCAAGCCTTAGGGTTCATGGCATCTTGTATTCTGGTGCTTCCCAATGCCAAACTGCATATGAGGAAGCTGCAATGGTATCTCAAAATGTGTGGACACAGCACTGCCAGGATTTGGACACTGTCATTCAAATAATACCTTGCATTCAAAAAGAATTTTTGTGGTGGGCTCAGGCATGTCACCTAAACAAGGGACTCTCTGTGACCCGACCGGAGGCGAGTCAGATTTTAACGACAGATGCCTCGGACATTGCTTGGGGAGCTCATCTAAATGGAAAGTGGATACAAGACAAGTGGCCTGCCAGACTACAGCATCTACATATCAATATGAAGGAGATGTTAGCAGTTCAGTTTGCATTAATGGCTTTCAAGGAGTTACTTCTTCCTGGGCAGGTGTTGATTCTAACAGACAACACAACTGTCATGTGGTACATCAACAAACAAGGGGGAACACATTCTTATCCTCTATGCAGGCAAGCAATGATTTTATGGGAGACTGCGCTCAGCTTGCAACTAACTCTTCAAGCAAGGTTTCTGCCGAGCACAGAACTCCTTAGCAGATGTGTTAAGCAGGCAAATCATGGATCCCCACGAGTGGAAACTGGATCTTCATGTATTTCAGAAATTGACAGTGTCATGGGAACTCCAGACATAGATCTGTTCGCTTCTCCACTAAACCACCAGCTGCCAAAGTTTTGCACAAAGGGTTTCATCACACAGCTTGGAAAGTGGACGCTCTTTCTTTCAGTTGGAAAAATCTTCATGTGTATGCCTTTCCACCTCTCCCTCTTCTCCCAAAGGTGCTCCTAAAGATCAGACAAGACAAGCCAAGGATGATTTTAATAGCTCCAGATTGGCCTCGGCAACACTGGTACCCACTTCTAAGGAGTCTGGTAAGGAAGCCTCCATGGCCTTTACCATTGATTCCACACCTGTTATCTCAGAGGGACGGTCACCTGCTCAATGTCAAGCTTCAATCTCTTCATCTAACAGCCTGGCATATTCTGTTTTGAAACACAGCAGGTCTCAACTTCCTCAACAAGTTTTAAATGTGATTATGGAAGCCAGAAGACCTAGTACAAGGAAAGTGTACGCAGAAAAATGGAAGAGATTTTTATTTTGGAGTGCAGCAAAGAATTTGGAGATTTCTGAGCCTAATTTGAGTGTGGCTCTTCAATATCTTACTGAGTTATTGGACAAAGGTTTGTCCTTCTCTTCCATTAAAATTCATGCTGCAGCAATTTCAGCTCACTATGATTGTGACCCACCATTGTTTTCACATCCTTTGTTCAAGCAGTTTCTTAGGGGCAAAGAATATAAGACCCCACGTGGAGCTCCTACTCCTGCTTGGGATCTCAATTTTGTGTTGGAAAACTTACTCTACAACCTTTTGAGCCTGCGGCTACTGCTGAGTTAAAATACTTGTCATGGAAGACTGCTTTTTGTTGGCCATTACTTCTGCAAGAAGGGTTTCTGAGTTGCAGGCCCTTATGGCAGTAGAGCCCTTTGATTTTCCATAAGGATAGAGTATCATTACGCACTAATCCTTCCTTTATGCCTAAGGTGGTTTCTAGTGTGGCTTTAAACCAAACTATTCATTTGCCTACTTTCTATGCAGATCCCCAAAACAAGGGAGAAAAGATTTTGCACACTTTAGATGTACATAGGCAGTTACGTTATTATTTAAGCAGGACTAAGGATTTCAGGCAGTCTCAGCAGTTGTTTGTTTCTTTTGCCTTGACTTCTCAGGGCAAGCCTGTGTCTAAGCAAACTATTTCTAAGTGGATTGGGTTTTGCATTTCATTTTGTTATTCCCATCATGGCAAGGAGATTCCCGCTGCGATTAGGCCTCATTCCACAAGGGCTACTGCCACTTCTACAGCATTTCTCAGGGGGGTGGCAACTAAGGATATTTTGGAGGCAGCTACTTGGAGTTCAGTACATACTTTCTCTAAGCATTACCACCTTCCTCTCTACTCTAAATCTAGGGCTGGTTTTGCCACAGCTATTTTGCAAGGCATGTTGACAGCTCCTGCTTCCTTATGATTTGCCAGCCTCCCTTACCTCTGCTTTGGGATTCTACCCAATGGTTAGGACTGCAGCAATGTGGAATGAAGAACATAGTACAGTTTTGTACCTACCATAAATGTAGATGTTCGAGGATCCACATTGCTGCAGTCCAATTTACCCTCCCTCCTTCCCCTCTGTGTTTAGGGGTTGTGGTGTGGGTTAGGCTATATTCTTGTGCATTTGTATATATTGTATATATGTTTGGTGCAGGGTTTTTGTTGGTGTTTTGGTTTGGGCCTTGTCTTTTTAGGGCCTTCTGACATCTGGGGCAAGAAAAGACTGAGGATATGACGTCGGTCATGCGCATTAGTACCCTGACGTCCTGACGTCAGTCTAATGCTCCTTGACCGACGTCAGCCTTATACTTTGGTATTCGGGCCGACTGGACAGCGGACTACCCAATGGTTAGGACTGCAGCAATGTGGATCCTCGAACATCTACATTTATGGTAGGTACAAAACTGTACTTTTCCATGCTAGAGCTTCTCATACTGTACCCATACTGCCTCGCTCCTCCCAGGTAACTCAGATCTTGTTTGCCGGTCATCAGCAAAGCATCGTGGTGTGGTTAGATATCCGTGGGTTGTTTTCTAAGCACTGTTCTTCTGTATTGAGTGGCTTTTGGCCTTTTTTTTTCTTCTTTTATAAACCTACCCTAACTTTTCTGTCCTAATTTAAATACTTTTTTTGGGGGGGGGTTGTGCTGCTTTGTCTCATTGCGCCCTTTACTTTGTCTTCCTTTCTTTCCAATTTCCTTTCTCTTTACCATGTTGGAGAAATCTGACAAGCCTGGCCTGTTGGCTTTAAAAAAATACACTTTCTGTGGGTGCAGGCACAAGATCCCTTTATCTGATACCCACAGGGAATGCATTTGTCTAGGTATTGCCCACCTTCAGATGGCTTCCTCTATCTGAAGGCCTTCCTTCCCTGGACTATTGCAGATAGAAGGAACAAGCTAGTCCTCAAGGATTTTATTCCTCCTTCTCCATCTATTCCTTTTGTCTCAGAGGCTCAACTCCCTGAAAAAGTCAGAGGAGGCCAGGGACCCTAAGAGATTTTCCCTGAACTCCTGCGTCTTAGGTTTGTTAGAGCCTCACAAAAAGCCCCTGAGAATGTCTGAGTAGAGTCCTTTGGCTCCAATCTCTGCAGCTACCCCTCCGCCCCATGCTCTGGTAGTCTCATCAGAGCCAGAAACTGCATTGCCAAGTATGTCCCCTCGGGATGCCTCTCCCAGACATCATTCTAGACCCTCCGTGTCTTCTTCTATCAGGTCCTCTCGGACCCTGTCTGAGAATGAGGTTTACAGACTGATGAGGAAATTTTTCCGTACACAAATTCAGATGGGGGTCATTCCAGCTCTGTCCCCCTATGGGATCTGCAAGCAGAGCTTCTCCTTGCAAAGTAGTATCTCTTCCTCCGATTCAGCCTGCTGCTTCGGAGCTCCTGGATCCGTTGGTGACGAGGGCTGGTTCATCTTATCCGATGGTCTTTACTACTTTGAGTCCGATTGCTTCCTTAACTCTCTAGGTCCCGACCGCATCGGGGCTGAGTGCTTCTTGGAGCCAAAGCCTGGACTTCTAGTCTGGGGGGATGACTTTGACTCTGAAGTTTTCAGAGCTGTTGCTCCCCCTTAGTGCCTCGGCAATCAACAGCTCTGTGCTGACTCCTCCCTCGGAGCAAAGGGCTGCTGGTGACCAGGGACAGTCTGCTCCTGATCTGTCCAGGCAGTAGAAGCTTCCTTGAGACTGTGGGAGTCCTTCAGCCTTCAAGATGGTGGAGAGTGTCCTGTCCCACTCCTAGGAGACTCCTGGCTCCTTCAGTATCGGATCCACCCCTTCCCCTCCTGAACTCTGCGTCGGATACCTTACTTCACCAGGGCAGCCAGACCTTTCCACTTGTTGAAGCCCAAAGGTGCAAAAGGAGACAACTAGATTCCCCAGAGAAATGTCTCACGACAAATACTGACTTAGATGAAGGGGCGGGGGCCCCTAGATCTCCACCTGACGTCTCCTTTGGAAACATTTTGGAAATCCTTTATTAGAGAGGTGGCTGGTTGGCCCCCAACCCCACCCTGGATGAGTCTGTGTTTTTGGAGGCTTTTGGGATCGGCCCATTCATCTACAACCAGTGCAAACAAATGCTAGATTTTATATCAGCCTATTTGGATGCTGACAAAATCCTGGCCTGTCTTCCACCAGACAGATCCTTTCAATAAGTACACTTAAAAGACAAATGCTGGGGGTTTCAGTTCCTCCAACAAATCTTGTTCTCAAGGCTTTGGGTTCTGTGACTGCAACAATAACATTGCCAACAGCTTGCTTACACATGGGAGTCCTGCAGTGGATGTTGTCAGTTCAGTGGTCCCTTCTGCACCAACCCGTGAATCATTGTATAAGACTCTCGGGTGTGTAGAAATTCTCTTTTGTGTTGGCTTCGTGATCCTGAATTGGTTCAAGGTTAACCATTCATTCTTCCCACTACCATTGCTACGCTGACCACAGACCCCTCCCATTTGGGGTAGGAGGTTACCTGGGACTTGACAGTTCAGTGTTCGTGGACTCCCCAGGAGACCAACTTTCTTATCACTGTCCTAGAGATGAGGATGGTGATTCTAACATTGCAAGCCCTTCACACTTTTCTTCCTCTAAGTACAATTGAGATTCAGACTGACAACGTTTGTTGTGTGGTATCTCAACAAACGAAATGGAACTAGGTCTTACCCCCTTTGTTGAGAAGCAGTTAGAATGTGGTAGTGGTCTCTCTCTACCAACCACTTTCTAGTTGGAACGCACATTCCAGGGGGAGCACAACATGCTGACGGATGGGCTCAGCAGAGTGTTATTGATGCCCCATGACTGGTGTCTGAATCAGTGAGTGGCAAACAGTATTCCCCTCAGATGGAGTCAACCTTGCTGTGATCTCTTCTCTTCTCCCTTCATCAGTAAATGCAGCAGATACTTTGCCCTGATCCCTCCACAGGGACAGACACCAAGAGATGCTGTAGTCTGTGCTTGGCCCCCCCCGGTCTACTTTATGCATTCCCAACTGTTCCTCTGATCCCCAAATTTCTTCAGAAAGCATGCAGGTTGAAGAGCAAAGTGGTCCTTGTTACTCCCTTTTGGCCTCGTCAAGTCTGGTTCACCTTCCTGTGGTCTCATCTGATTTACTGTCAGTGGATGCTGGAAACCTTTCCAGATCTCTCTCACCCTTCAGGGCAACTCCACCCAGATCTTCACAACTTGAAATTAATCGCATAGTTTCTGCAATTCCAATGATGGCTAGACAATGCAGGCTTTCTTCCACGGCCCAGAGGATTCTGATTTTGTCCCTTAAGACTTCTACCAGGAAAATTTATAAAAGTAAGTGGAAGAGGTTTTCTATTTGGGTCCAGCAGCATCACATTGACCCACTTAACTCATTCACTCCGGAGCAGCTCTGAAAAAGCTGCCTGCTTAACTCCACCATAGGAACAACAGTGCAGCCTGAGCTCATTTTCAGAAAATCTATGTCTAATACCATACAGAAAACAAATGTTCATAACTCTAACTATAGGCGCTAAACTAAAAATGTAAAGGTGAAAGTTGTTCAGCAGACACTGACCTTTCCAACAGTATAAATGTTGATAGTGCATATCAAAGTCATTGTTAAATATTTGGCAAGGGATGTTGATATTGTGCATATTTTTTACCTTTTTGGAAAAGAAAAGCACAATATTGGTCAATGTACCATGTAGACCCATACAATTTTGTGTTTAATTTGTTAGTATGAATGTCAGCTTTAAAATTATACCTTAACCATTACTGTGTGATGCTCCTTTGTGGAGATATTCACAGAAACATGGTTAATATAATATTTCTCATAATTGATAAAGCATATCTCATCATCTGTAACAGACAGAGCCTACATATCAATTTAGAAGTTGTGCATCTCAATGTCCGCTACAAAATGATGCATCACTTGTGTGATCACCATGCTCCCTTGCAAAGATATGGGCATAATAATGAGAAGTATTGGAAATGTATAATTTTCATAATCCTACAAGATTAAACAAACTGATATCTATAGATGTGTACAGTGCACAGACAGTTCTTTACCATGTTGTAAGGAGTAACACTGTCTTCAAAATTAGATATTACTAGGCACACTGACATGCTCCCTTGCAAAAGTTATTTACCAAAATATAAAAAAAACCCCCACAATTTTCATAAACGAACTCCAAAACGTTGATATCTGCACATGTGTACAACATAAACTCACAATTCTTTTACCATGTTGAAACCAGCAATGCTCTCTTCAAAATGAGGTATTACTTGGCACATTCTGATTCTCCCTTCTAAAGTTATTTACCAAAATATGAAAAAAAAATCATAATTTCCATAACCTAAGTCTGAAACAAACTTTGATATCTGCACATGTGTACAACATACAGGCCCAATTCTTTTACCATGTTGGAACCAGCATTACTGTCTTCAAAATGAGTTATTAGCACATTCAGATTCTCCCTTGCAAAGTTATTTTCCAAAATATGGAAAAAAAATCATAATTTCCATAACCTGAGTCCTAACAAAACTGATAGCTGTACATGTGTATAGCATTCAGAACCAGTTGTTTTACCAAGTAGACACATATGATTGCATTCTTG